>NC_092811.1:98996969-99154469 GCF_040954645.1 Diabrotica undecimpunctata
AAACATAGAAGGGATTCTTCTGTTTATAAATCCGATGAATAAAAGAATGTTGTAGTTGTCAAATGGGCAGATAATAAATGTGTACTTCTGGATAGTACTGGTTGTAGAATTAAGCCAGTCAACCATGCACAAAGATATTCTAAAGTACATAAAAGAAAAGTAAATGTGCTATGCCGAAATCTAATCATGCAATACAATAAATACAATGGTGGAGCGAATAAAGCAAACTCTGTATTGGGTCTTTACAGAAGTCCAAGTCATAGTAAAAGATGGTATTTTTCAATAGTTACCTGGCTCTTAGATTTTTTTAAATATTATAAATGCATGGCTATTATATCAAAATGACAGTAAAGCCAATTATCTAAATTTTATGCCTCTCAAAAAGTTTAGAATGGAACTAGGTCTGTTTTGTATAAAACTTGAGGTCACTGGTTAAATGAATTTAGAGATAATAATGAAGAAAAAATGCAATATTTTGACTGTAAATATATTAGTGAAAAATAGCAAATACAACTGTGAATAAATTACGAAATTAACTGGTCTTAACCCATACTTTTGTCTGTACAAAGAATATAGACTCACCTTTTGAAATATTGATGTATTCGTGGCAGGCAGAAGAATTGGTCGCGGTGCGTCATGACACCAGCCGAGGCACAGAAGGAAGGACGCCCCGTGTTACTGTTCGCTGTTTCGGTGTTGAAGTCGAAGTGTCGTCTCGAGACTTAAGATGGTCAGAAAGAACCCTCTAACCGTTACTTGGTGGTCCGTATACCAAGAGGATATACCAATAAAT
Source organism: Diabrotica undecimpunctata (assembly GCF_040954645.1). NCBI lineage: Eukaryota > Metazoa > Arthropoda > Insecta > Coleoptera > Chrysomelidae > Diabrotica > Diabrotica undecimpunctata. Next base: position 98,997,763 of record NC_092811.1, read on the forward strand.
CATTCTATTGTATTGCGATTACTTTCCAAAACAAGGTCTTTGTCCCAAAACTGGAAAGATCAAAGTAAAGCGAAGCTGTCCGAGACGTACGGAAAATACAAATAACCTAATTTACCATCCTCTTGCTGTACTTTATACCGTTAAAGGAAGATGTAGATTTTATAAAACTGGCTATACAACTGTGTGAAAAATGTAACATATGACTTTGTTTTACACCAAACAAAAATTGTTTTTTATCATTCCACCGTTATAATTAGGCCTATATTTATAATTTTTAGTCTCAGGCCCTTTATATGTAAAAGTTTTCTTTATTAAATCCATAAAATGTCTTTTAGTTCAAACAGTTCTTTACATTATTATTAAATAAATTTTGAGATCTTCATTAGTGAAGTTAGTACCAAATAGTATTTCTTGATTGGCAATGTTGCTTCTAGGCAACGAATTCAAAATCCGCTTTCCCCTGGTTCCTTCCGGTTTTTTTTGTACCACAGGGTGGTATTGAATGTGATATAAGATTATGTACCCAATAAAATAATTTTACGACATCTATTTTTAGTGTTGCCAGATACCAAGTTAATATAAAAACGAGTTAGCCATGGTTATCTCCAACATCTAGGGAATTTGATAAAAGCACGCAGAGAAGAACAAGAATAAAGGAGTACAGCAAATAAAGACAAAAAAATTGAAAATAATAAAACAAACCAATTCTTTTTCTCCTTTCGCTTCAGATAAAAGGCACGTTTACAAAATTAAATCTTTATAAGTAAATATACTTATTTTTTTTAAACTTATCAATGCTTCATTTGTAACTAAATCCATTCCTGTAAACTCCCATTCGAATTATCACAGATGGCCTAACTGAAATTGTACGGCATTGTACTTGTGCGGTTCGAGAAATTAATAAAATCGCGCAGTTTGCTACAAACGTTCTTTGGCTCTTATTGGAAATCCCTCAAGACCAATTAGCACGTATGCTCTTCGATATTGATGATTTAACAGGAACTATAACCGCTTGAACATTAGTTCTCCAAACGAATGTGATTTTTGAGCTGCGCCAGCATTTCAACTTGGCGAATAGAAATAACCCGCATGGAATAACATGGTGGAGAATATATTATATACTATAAGTTTTGGTCTTGGTATTATTCAATTGCATCTCATTTTTGTCTCATTAAAATATATTACGAATTACAAAACAAATTAAAATAAAATTTTGAAAGCTCCACTGACAGAATGATAATTTAGTTAAATAAAATATAATATTTAGATGAACAAACTTTCTTGATTTGATACGTTAGAAACAAAACAAACTATAGTTCAACAATTAATTGAAGAGGGTGACTTATTTATAACACTTATATTTTAGACCGTTATCTGTTAAGAAATTCCACAATTCCAGCGGCGTCGTTATTTCATCTTTTTAGGATAGAATTATTTTATTAGAAATTAATTTATAGACTGATAGCTTTGTAGGTCGTTCTGTGAATTTCTTACAGAAAATATGTGAACTATCTTCTTGTGAGAAGAAATACCTACTGCGACGACCTCTGCGAAGATCATATATTTTTATCGAATTCTTACGTGTTTTCATGTTACATTTTTGTTGATTGCAAAACATTAAATGATCTGGTCTCATTTAATATTTTATTGGGAATTAAATCGCGGTTTAATGGTCAATCGAAAACATTGTAAATTGAAACATGCAGACAGTTTTTTGCAGATTAAAAATGGATATACCAAATAATACAAAATAGCTACTTGTATAACAAGGGAGTAAAGTGCTACTTTTCCTCCCGAGAATGAAGTATTCATTCAAGGAAGGAAAAGGCAATTTACTCCCATGTTATACCTATAATTTTTCCACCTCTCTCAAATAACAAATCATATTTCTTAATTTTTAAATAATTTATTTATATAACTAACTAACAAAATTTGTTAGAGAACTAAAACTAACAAGTGTTGAAGTATCGCAACTGTGTCTAAACATTTTTGTAATATATTAACAGACTTTTTGATTTTCCCCGTATATTTAAACTAGATATTATTAATGAAATCGAAAAAATATCTTCATTTTAACAGATGTAATATCATACAGAAAATAATATGAAAGAAATTATACCCTACCGACATATTTCGACATATATCGACCCAAGATTTATTACCTTGATGACACTTGGGTTAATGCGGGATATACAGTTGACAAAGACTGGCAATATAAAACAGTAACAAATGCTCGGCAAACCTTTGTTAAAGGTTTATTGACAGAATTCATATTGTCGTCCATATTACCAGCAATACTGATTTTCTGCAAAACGGCGCCTGATTTTTATATTGAAGAAAACTGGCAACATGGGACAATCATAAAGACATGAACTCCACATGCTTCAGAAACTGGTCCGAAAACATTCTTCAGAGTATTGGTAGTAACTATGTCTTAGTGTTGATAATGCATCTTGATGCTTACAGCCGACTTGATGAACGCATTCCAACGATGACAGATCGAAAATCCATCAAGCAGAGCAGGCTACGAGAAAAATACATTCCTTTTACAGTGGATATGGCCAAAGAAGGACCAATGACTAGATTCAAGAAGTATAGTGGTAAATATCGTCAATATGATTGATATCGTCAATATCGTTGATTCAATAAGTAGACTTCATGGGGTTATTGTGTTGAGACCACCATACAGTATCCAATTCTTGAATCCAGTAAGTAAATTTAAAATTTGCTGTATTCATCACCCATTACAAGCTGGTATAGATCGCTTATATGCCAAAAATTGGAAGAACGTGGTGTTGACCATGTATTAAAAATATAAGTGAAGATGTCTAAGTTGGACACTCCAATCTTCAGAGACGAAAATGCAACTGAACCTCTAAAATTCAGACGAACAATCTGAATTTTGCTGAGAATGCCAATTTTAAGACCCCAAAAAGGCAAAAAATTTTACCATTTTTAACCCCGGCTTCCACCTAAAAAAACACCCTCGTGAGGGAACAAAAAAGGAAAAAATCGATTTACTAAAAATTTGTACACCGTAGAAAAAAGGTAGAGAAATAGACATTTTGATATTTGTTGATAGGATACTCTGATCAAGATATATCGAATTTTTAGCGTTTAGTTGATACCAATTTTATTTAACCTTCGGTTAGTGTTCTGGGGTATACCATACCCCAAATACTCCTTTTGTTTCAATAAAATCGAAAGTAGATAAAATAGAGCCTTCTAGCGCCTAGTAGCTGCAGTTTATACTTGTTTTCTCACAACGACTTTGTTATTAGCTGTACATACAATTTCAATTTGAATTACGAGTTTGTCAAAGACGGTTGGGATGTGTGATACCCAGGTACACTGCAGTTGTAACTTTTAGTTGTTTTGTGTTCTAGAGGTAACTTTACACGATATTTTTGATATTTTGTCGAGATGTACTATGATTTTTATTTTTCTTTTAGCGACACTGAATTATAGAATAATTATGTCTTACGAACAAGAGCAGGAAGGGTTAAAACGTTTATGGGCGGAGTTTGGCAGTATTTCTAAAGATGATAAATCGTTCATTGATAGTGAATCTGAGGAAGAACAAACCGCATTAGAAAGTTAAGAGGCAATCATATTGGAAGAAGGGGCTCAAGGAGAGATAGCACACAAAAGGGAGGATTCTGAAGAAGTGGAGGCTGAAGAAGAAAGTGAATTTTCAAGTGGTTTAGAAAGTGGTAGTGAGAATACTGGTAAGAGATACTTTTTAGATAAAGACAAATCAAAGTGGTTCAAGCTTCCAAAAAACAAACAAGTGATAAGTGATAAGGTCGGACAATCTAATTATATATATATAGCACGAGAAAAGCAGTTTTCTTGATTGTTGTTTTTTATTTTTTACAGAAGAAATGTTAGATGACATTGTTGACTATACAAATGTAAAATTAGCGACGAAAGATCGACGGTACGATGCACGACATCAGTATTTAGTCAAAGAGACTGACAAAATAGAAATCAAAGCTGTTATATGCCTGCTCTATTTGACGGGACTATAAAAGTCGAACAGCAATGTTTGCGATTCGACAATGTGCAAAATAGAGTAGGACGGAAACAGATCGACAAATTGGCAGCAATTAGAGGTATATTTGATCAACTCGTTGTCAACTGTAAGACACACTATATACCAAGTCAACATCTTACAATAGACGAAAAACTGAAATCGTTCAGGGGACGTGTGTCATTTCTTCCATACATACCGAATAAGCCAGCGAAGTATGGCTTAAAAGTATTTGCGTTAGTGGATGCCAAAACTTACTACTGTATAAACATGAAAGTTTACGTCGGCACACAGCCAAAAAGGCCTTTCCGACAAAGAAACAATTCGCAAAACATAGTTGAACGTTTGATTGGGCCAGTTTCTGGTACTAAACATAATATTACTTTCGATAACTGGTTTACCAGTTATCCGCTCATGATCAATCTACTTTAGACTCATCGTCTTACATCGGTTAGGACAGTTAGGAAGAACAAAAGGCAACTTCCAATAGCACTTCTGAACACACGAGGAAGAGAAATTCGCAGTTTAAAATTTGCCTTCAAAGAAGATATAACGGTTGTCTCATATGTGCCAAAAAAGTCAAAAAATGTAATCCTCTTTTCTACATTACATCATGATGATACTATAATTGAAGAAACTGGTAAAAAGAAATCATCTGAAATTATCGACTTTTACAATTCAACCAAAGGCGGTGTAGACACTTTGGAAGAGCTATCTGCTAATTATAGCGTATCAAGAAATAGTCGTCGTTGGACTTTGACACTAGTTTTTTTGATTTTTAATACAGCTAGAGTGAATGCTCAAGTTAGATATAAAACAAATACGAAAAACGATAAATTTAAAAGACGAATTTTTTTGAAAGAACTTGGTGTGCAGCTGATTTTTGAGTTTCGAAACCAACGAAGACAAAACCCTTCCTTGCGTCGACCACTACGTGATAATCAGCAACCAGAGGTACATCAGTTGGAACCTAAGCGACATAGGACAAGCAGTAGATGTTCTGTTTGTCCAAGAAATAAAGACAGAAAGACTTTTTACATATGCATGCGATGTCATACTCCAATTTGTTTGGAACACGCAATAATCACATGTTCAAATTGCAACAATTTTGAGCAGTCGTAACTTTTTTATTTTTCAATGTATTTTGGCGAACATTTTTTTCTTTAGTTTGTAGAATCTTAGGCTATAAGTTTATTTAGAGTTGTGTGATCAATAAAATTTTTCATAATATCTGATTGTATTATTGTTCACTCGTGTTTTTTGACTAGCATAATTGCAATATGTTGGATAAATGATGTTTGCCATTTAAATATAAGACTTTTACAGTACCATATTTAAATTATTTAAATCATAAATAAGTAAAAAACCAAGATTAACCATTTTAAATGATTACATTTAAAAATTTTAATTTCCTGCGTGAGTTTAGTTTGGGGTATGACATACCCCGGAACAACTCTCGTGCTAATATTTCCAGTATAGTTAATTAATATGTTAATATATCTGAATTAAATCAAAAGACTTAAATGATATTGAAATAATTTCATTACATCTGTTTGCTTAGAGTCTTAGACTAACTATTCCTAACTGAGAAGGTAACAAGCTTCATTTAGGATAACCACGAAAATCTGTAAAACTTTAAATAGTCTTCGCTACGTTTTTGGTTAATATATGTTTATTATATTTTCTATTTTTTGTAGTTTTAAAAAATATCATGTTTACTAAACTCATATATGACGGCTACTCATTGTTTTATAAACACAAACATTACTCATTGTTGTATATATATACAAATAGTTAACTTCTGAAGAATTATTTCCTAAATTACTGTTATGAAAATTTTCAGTTTTAGAACGGCAAATACTCGTAATCTCAAACTATTTTCAGCTCTTTGTGGCGCCACTCCCACTTTAGCAATTACAGTGGTGTTAAAAAGTCCTGCATCAGCTTACCAAATACATGAAAATAGAAGTTTAAGGCATTTACATTAAATATTTTTTAACCATTTACTATCTACATCAAACAAGCACTTAAACACAATATTATAAAATGGAAACACAGCAAAAATTTTGATTAATAAAAAAATGTACTTCGGAAAATTTTTTATTTATTATTATTATTATTTTATTTTTATATATTATTATATTATTTTATTGTACATCACATTGAAGTAATTTAAACTAATTTTAATAATTAATTGGCCAGCCCTTGTTTTTAATAACTAGTTCACATCTTTTGGGCATGGAATTTATTAATTTTTGCAGTTCCTCCATGGATATACAGTGATGCCAAGCGTGGATTAGACATTCGATTAATTTCGTTTTATTTGTGGGTAAGCTTTTGGAAATGATGTTTGATATGCTTTGCCACAAATTCTCGATAGGATTGAGGTCTGGAGATTGTGCTGGCCAGTCCATCCTATCAATTTCATTACTTTCCATCCAAGTTTTAACCAATTTTGCTCTATGGCAAGGAGTATTATCATCCTGAAAAATAAATTTTTCTTCGCCAAACAGGTCTTTTCCACAGCAGCATCTTATTCTGTAGTACCTCAGTGTATTTGGTAGCATTCATCATCCCAGAGACAACGAGACAGAGACATGCAATCCCATATCATAACGGAGGTTGGATGATTAATTATGGGAAGAACACATTTTGAAGAAAATTCTTCACCAGGAAATCTTCTGACGCAGGCATTTCCAGTATGATTATTAATATTTAAAGTGGATTTATCACTAAACAGTACACTCTGCCACTGCTCTGCTGTCCAGATTCGATGTTCCTTGGCCCATTTCAAATTTCAAACTGTGCAATCTTTGCTTTTCTGAAAGCAGTGGTTTCTTCCGTGCCTTACATCCTCTAAGTCAAAAACTAAGCAGTATTTTTCTCATAGTGGAAGTGCACACGCTTACACCTGTAGATTCAGACCACAGCTTCGTCAATTGGGTGGAATTAAGGCTTCTGTCTGCCAGACTTGTTCTTCTTAACGCAGCGTCATCCCGAACAGAAGTTTTCTTTGGTCGACCCCTACGCGGTCTGTCGTCGATTTTTCCTTATTCAGCATACTTCTTAATGACTCTAATTACTGTGGATTGATTACAGTTTACTGCGGATGCTATTTCGCGACTAGATTTGTCGTTTTTATGGTGAAAAATAATTTCAAAACGCTTTTCGTCCGATAATTTAGTTTTTTTGGTCTGGGATGACATTTTGACCTTTTTATCAAAAATCAAAGAGCAAATAAATGTGCTAGGGTAACTACAGTATTTATGTAGTCAAAATATGTGGCAAATTTGTCATTAAGATTCAATTTAATAGTACTTTAACGACTTAATAATCACCTCATAATTTTCTCGGATTATGGGAAATCCCTATGGGAAATTTGAACTAGTAATTAAAAAAACATTAGTACAGTAGTACTAATGTTTTACTAGTAAACAGTAGTATACCGATAATGCTAATTAGAAGCACAAACTTAAAATGAATTAGCGAAAATATACAAAAAAATTGTGTTAAACCTGAAAAACTATAAGGCGCTTAGGTGATGCAGGACTTTTTAACACCACTCTACATTGCTGCGAGGGAAATGAGCAATTTTTAGAGTTTAAAACAGAAATGGAAATATTATAATTTCACAAAAAATCTAAACTTAACTTAACTATTTAATATTAATTATATACTAAATTGAAAAACAAATTTGTTCCTTAAAATTATACTCTCTTATTTTTTTAAGCAAAATTGGATAATTTTTACATCCTCCTCGTTATAATCAACATCAAGTTACGATATAACTCCCGAACGGGATATTGTCCATTATCATGCACACACACACACACAAATTTAGTCAAACTCAGCTCTTAGTGATATGAGGTCTCATTGGAGACGGTATTCCCTAATCCCGCAAGCTATCCAACTAGGGATAGGACGGGACGGGAAGATTATCAAATATTACAATAAAATAAATTAGATGTACTGTATTTCTCTAGTAATTGATCCCGCCACAAATTGGAAGCTTTCGATTTATCTAAGTGGGGCCGTTCCTTGAAACAAGAAACACAGATTAAAGACACACTCTAACTCAGAGACTTATATATAAAATATGAGAAATAAAGCCTCAAACTGGAAGCAACAAGAAAGTCGGATCTTCTTCTAGGTCTTCTAGTGGCGAGCACGATCTCAAAATTGTGTTATGGTATAAGATAAGGGTACTCCTTGATGAGGAACTGGATCGATATTCAGCAGAAAACAAAAAAACAGAAACGTGAACATCTTATTTTGGTGGAAAGATAACCAGAATAAATTTTCTATTATGGCTCGTTTGGCCAGAAATATCCTATGAATTTCTGCTACGACCTTCCCAGTAAAAACGCACTTCTCCAAAGCCCGCTTGAGCAAAGAAAGAACCGGCTCAGCGAGGATTTAGTGGCTGCTTGATATCCTTAATGCTCCCTTCACCTCTTCCTCCTCAATATTTATTGCTTCTTTTGCCGTCACTTATGGTGTTGGTGGTTCATTTTCGTCGCTTCTAGCAAATATGGATCAAAAGTTTGCCCATGTTTCCTTGTAAATGTGTTTCGTTTTTATTAGTTCGTTCATCTCTTTTATTTGTCCTCTGATCATTCTTCAATTATCATCTTCCCTCTGACTTGGTCTAAGAAGAAAAGCTTGTTATTACTAATTCAGATATATCAAATTTTTTTGGAAGAAATTGGTTAAACAGGAATCAAATCACTTTACAGTCAAAGAATAGGTACATTAATTTTCCAGACCAATAAGAACAATAATTAAAAAAAAATTATTTTAAATGTTCAAAATTCTTGCAAAGGTTTACATCAGCATAATGTGTAAGCCTATTAGTTTATTTACTAGTCTAATAAGAGTAAAAATGTAAACTCGTGGCTTCTGTGTTTTTTTTTTATGAAAACAATGGAGTAAGAAATAAACGAGTAGTCTTTAGTAGGTAACTGTTCACAAACCAATTGGCAGTAATAAATTGTAGAATCAAAATGGTTTATTTAAGTGAAAAAGATCCTTTTGAACGATTTTAATGATCGGTTATGGTGATCGTTTTAGAAAAGCATCCAAAAAAGTTGAATGTTTGAATGGAAATTGTCCAAAATAGGAAATTTTTCACATATTCCTGCACTTAGTGCACTTCAACAGAATGGCCAGTATTTGACCAAAATAATCATCGACGGGTTCGAAATTTTTTGAATGTAAATTTTCCAAATCGATGGATTGAACTTAGAAGATTTATAGAATGGCCTGTTCGTTTTCTGGACCTTAGTCCATTATATTTTTTTCTTCATCACATTAAAAACAAATAACGCCCTTTTGGTTCTTGATTTGTTTCTGAACCCAAACTGACTATTATCTATTTCTTCTTCCAGTTTTTTATTTATAAGAGCATGTATTATTTTCAAAAATAATTTTGGAACATAACATATTCGTGATATTGTTCTGTATTCACTGCAGTCTTTAGCGTTTGTATTTTTAGAGATAGCGTAAAAGGTTAATAGTAACAATTGTTTCGATATATGTCCTGTTTTGTATATTGTGTTAAACAAACTTTTAATATCTTTCAAATCACGCCATCTTCAGCTTATACTTTCATCTATTCTGTTCTATTATCTTTAAACAACTCATTGATGTATTCTGTTGATATACAATATTCTTTCACTTATCACAACTACTTTAATTTATATTATTTATTTACAATATTTATTTCCGCGTTACAATTAGAAACTCAACGCGATATTATTTTCAGACTGCCTCACATAATGAAAATTCCGCTATTTATATCAAACAGCCGTTAGTTCTGGGATCCCTTCGAAGCAGGCGGATGTTGACCCTTCTCGAATACCGTGAAACCCAGACTGGTTTTAAAGCGTCTCGAAGCTGTGTTAACCTTTGAATTGTCTCGAATGAAAGGGAACGCCAGACCGGTTTCTAGCGGGTCGGAGAAAATACTAGAACAAAAGTGAGAATAAACAAAATGTTTACAGGTTTTTAATATGACTCATAATATTTATCGTAACATTGCCCCCCTCTTAAAAGATGGTTCCTCCTGGAACCAACCCTCTCAACACATTTTCCATAAGCCTCTCAAATGTCGCAGAAGCATTACAGAGTGCAAATGGCATAACGTTGAATTGCCACAATCCAGATTCTGTGGTGAAGGCTGTCTTTTCTTTATCTACTGGGTCCATTTCTACCTGCCAGTATCCAGACTTCAAATCCAAAGTAGAAAACAATTTACTTCCAGCCAATGTGTCCAATGTGTCATCGATCCGAGGCAGAGGATAACTATATTTCTTGGTAACGTTGTTAAGCAAACGGTAATCCACACAGAACCTCGTCGTTCCGTCTTTCTTCTTAACCAGGACCACCGGAGAGACCCATGGGCTCGTAGAAGGTTCTATCACCCCGTCTTTTTTCATTTCCTGAACAATCGTTTCAGCTTCCTCTCTTTTCGCCTGTGGTAATCGTCGAGCTGTTTGACGAATTGACTTAGCATTACCAGTATCAATTTTATGCTTAACAACGGTAGTTCTTCCCGTCTTTCCTGCTTTCGGTACGAAAATATCACTATACTGCCGAAGAAATTCCCGTAATTTTCTTTTGTCCATCTGATTTATAGACTGTCTAGCAACTGCAACCATTTGATCGAATTTGTCGTTGCAATTATCGGATGTTGTCGTCTGACGAATTATGGATGTCACAGGTATACAAGTTCCTACTTTTGTCTCTTTCTTGGTGGTCACTGGGTAGTCATTGACATTGATAAGTCTCACAGGTATTTCTTTAGCCGAAGTCACCAATTCCTTTCCAATTATGATTCATCGGCCAACCTCGTCGTTATGGTTCCAAGTTTCTATCATAACAGGTGTCCCTTCCTCCACATTTCCCTGTAACCGCGCTACTATGATCGTTTCACTTCTCGCAGGCACGGTTGCTTCCACATTGTTGTCATCATGTGGATGAAGAAATACCTTCTCGTTACGAACTTTGATTACCTTATTCTTAAAATCCAATTGGAATCCATGCATATTCATTAGGTCCATTCCTAATGCAACATCCTCTTCGATGTCAGCAACTATAACAGTATGGACGAACTTTTCTGCTCCAATTCCTAATTGTACCTAGATTTCTCCATGAATGTTAGCATTTTCACCTGTAGCGGTCCGAAGTCGCAGCCTCGTTGATAACAGTTTCTTATGGCTGTTTATAACTGTCGGGCGTATAATGGTTCTGGTCGCTCCGGTATCCACCAACAACGTATGCCTTTTACCATTTATTTCTCCATCTACATAATACACTATCTTCACGACGTTTCAAAGAAGCTATTAGTATAAGAGGGTCTTTGGAAAAGTTCCCGATCGAAGCTGCCCCCCTAAGGCCGACCCATTCTAGTTTTCCTGATGGCGATTTTCTTGATTTGCGTCGTACCTAGGGTGCTTACATGAACTTCGTACGTGTCCTATTTCGCCACAATTCCAGCATCTTATGGTCTTCGTTTTCTTGTATGTCATACTTTTCATCATATTAACGAGCTGGTCAAGTTTATCTTCATCTCCTCCCTCTTTTACAGTCCTAACTTTACTGTACCCTCCTGCGTAGGCCTGCGTAGGCTGACTCGTATTCTAGGGCGGCGGATAAGACATCAACCAGCGTCTTGTGACGACCTAATCGCAGTGTTCTCTGCATTTCATGATCACGAAGACCATCAATAAATGTTTGTTTGCATCATGTCTTCGGGAACTGTTGGATAAGCATATCGTACTAATCTGGTAATATCTACCTCATATTCTTGAAGAGCCTCATCTTTCTTCTGTCTTTGATTTTTAAGCGGCGACTGATATACATGCTCCAAATGTTCGTAGTCATATCGCATATTTAACCTCTCCTTCAGTTGTTCGAAATCATCCGTCTCCTCTACGGCTATGGTCTGAAGCACATCTAAGGCGGCATCTACTCGAAGAGCGATAGTCAGGTTTACAGCCTTTTCTTTTTCACACCATTCATTCGCTCTTGCAGCTGATTCGAACTGTTTCATGTAGTTGTTCCATGACGATTTTCCGTCGAAAGTTGGGACTTTAACATGAACAGAACCTCCACTTCATTCAAATTTCGGCCGTGTTTCCAACTTACATTTCGTCTCGTCTCCTTTTGTCTTTACTGTAATTGGATTGTTTCCTCTCTCTGCTGTCCCCGTTTCCTTCATATTCCTTTCCATCTCTTTCATCTTTTCTTCGAAAGCCAACTTATCGGCAGCAACTTGATTTTTTAACGAAGATATTCTATCGTCGAGGGCGGACATCTCAGAAGTGACTTTAGAGATTTCCGAAGAGATGTTAGCAGAAACTTTGCTTTCCAGAGAAGAAATCTCGTTAGAAACTTTGTTTTCTAAAGAAGCGATGTCGCCGGAAACTTTGTTCTCTAATGATGCGATGTCGCCAGAAAATTTGTTCTCTAATTTCGAAATCGACGAGATGACAGCATCATGTTTATCTTCAGTTTCCTTTTCCTTCAAAGCGTTCATTAGTCGTTGGACTAAATCAGCCTTTTTTCCGGTAGAAGCTAATTCTCTGTCCTCGAGATGTCTTCTTAAATTCGTAACTGTGAGCTCATAAATCGTAGTCATTTTCACAATTTATTTTCTATTTCACTCTGACACCAATGAACTTAATTTATTAGTCTAATTTATTAACTTTATTTATTATAAAATAATATTCTAACACTTAGTTTATTTAAAATCTTTATTTAATTTATATATACAATATTCTTACACTTATCACAACTACTTACAATATTTATTTCCTCGTTAATATTAGAAACTCGACGCGATATTATTTTCAGACTGCCTCACATAATGAAAATTCCGCTATTTATATCAAACAGCCGTCAGTTCTGGAATCCCTTCGAAGCAGTCGGATGTTGACCCTTCTCGAATACCGTGGAACCCAGACTGGTTTTATAGCGGCTCGCAGCTGTGTTGATCTTTGAATTGTCTCGAATGAAAGGGAACGCCAGACCGGTTTCTAGCGGTTCGGAGAAAATACTAGAACAAAAGTGAGAATAAACAAAATGTTTACAGGTTTTTAATATGACTCATAATATTTATCGTAACAATATCTTTAATTTTTCGTTAGTATTCAACACCATTTTTCCATTTGTTTCGATCTTGTAGTATTCCTAGTTCCCTTTTTCTATTGTTGTGAGTTAATTCTTAAATTTTCTTGTGTGCGTTAAAACTATCATGTCTTTCCTGGTATTCTTCTATTTCCGCGCATTGTTCTTCAAACCATTTTTCTTTCGTTTGCTTAGTTTTTGCGTATTTTATTTGTTTATTCACTTTTTTGTACATCTGATAATCTTTGTTTTAATGTTGATGTCTTTCTTCCATAAAGTTTTAAATTTCCTCCGTCATCTATTATTTCTTTTTGTATCTGGTTGGTGTCAGAATTTTTTTTTAACTTGTATCTATTTCTGACTTTATTAATAATCATTTTGTATCCGTTTCAGTATTTTTCAGAATTTGTTCTTTAACATTCATTAATCGATTATTGAGTTCATCTGTTAGGCGTTGTCTTATGAGTCGATTTCTTAATTTACTCGTAGCTTTGTCGGTACTCGTTTATGCTTTTGTCTAATACATACTCGTAGTCTATTTGTTTTCTTACAATTTTCTCTTCATGATCTGCTGGTGACTTCCATGTATATAGTCTTCTCTTTGGCAGTTAAAGCAATGTATTGGTTATAAAAAAATTATTGTTTTTTCGTTAAAAACAAAATATTTATTTTCGGTTTTTTTATCGGTTTGATCGTAAGAATTTAATTCGTGTTGCGTATGGGGTGAAATTTACTACCATTTCACCAATGTTCTTGTTTAGTATTATCCCGACACCATATTTGTGTGAACCGTCTTGACTTCCTGAATAATATATTGTTTTAATTGCTAATCTTTCCTGACTCTATATTCTAGAATATATTTATATTCGGTCTTTCCATTTATTTAACTGCATTATGGATCTCTCCTGCTTGATGTAGACTTGTAACTTTTTAAGTCGCTACTTTGCAAGGTTGTCGCGTGCTGACGACCGGGGAGGCCTTGCAGTCTTCTGATTGTTGTCCTTTGCCGGATGTTGTTTTCCGAGTTTCATGATCAGTAGAGTGTTTGGTTAGGTTTTTGTATTTTTTTAATATACGCTACCAGTATTATAAAAGTTCTCAACCTTTGCTAATATTACACTTTTACTGTGGACCACCTTGTTAAACACTTAAACACTCGTCGATATTTTTCAGACACTTGTTTCGAACTTGGACCGTCTATTTCTGTATGAGCGGAAATAATACTCCCCTATAAACACTTTCTTCTTGTTTGTGAAAATCATTTACGATGGTTTTAATATAGAGCGTTAATATGACAGTTAATGACATAAGCCCAATCAAATAAATATGTCTTGCGAGCACAATGTCACAACCGTCTAAATTTCTGTACTTTTTATTTTGGTGAATACCATTATTTAACTGAATAATTATTTTATTAATATCATTGAAGTTTTGTTAAAGTTTTCTAATAAAGTTTAATAATCTTTGTAATTTTTTTAAAGTAGAAATTTTGATATTAAAAATAAGTTTAAAAATGACTCTCCCTGTACATCTAACACTATTATTACTATCCGTAATTAGCGTCAGAAAGAATTTACTGAAAATATCGGTACAAAAAACATCGAAAATATTTTCACACAAACCAAGTGCGAGACCATATGTGCTAAGGGACTTATATACAAAAGTTAAACATGGCAATAATGGGTTCTCTTACTACCATATTTGTTCTCAAATTACACTAGTTCACGAATATTATTATGTTTCCTCTAAATACCATCTAGACGTTCAATTACCGTCATAAAGACCTTTTGTATGTTAATGTTATATTCAAACTTGCACGATGGACGTGCTGGTATTGTTGAAATGCACAACCGAAAATAGCGCAGGTTAAACGAAATGGTTCAAGAGCTAATTGGTCAGTTTGCTGTAGATTTTACACGCTTGAAATGTGCTGGAACTTCCGAATATATATATATATATATATATATATATATATATATATATATATATATATATATATATATATTATAAGAATTACTGGAATAATATTAGTGACTGTCAATTTAAACAAACAACACAGTTTATTAGGGTTGCAGTCAGAAAATTGGCCGGGATGTTAATGAAACACTCTTATGACTTTTTGTCTAGCTTTCGGAAAGGTTTTATTCGTTTTTCAAGACACCAGTAAAACACACCAGTAAAAGATGACAAACTAAATTTTTACTATCTGTACCTAAATTTTAAAGAATTTTAAAATGTATTTTGTCCACTATTTTATATTTATATTTTATAAAAACTTTCCTGATTCTATAATGTTTAAACTAACCAGGTGAGCAGGAACAGCATCGTGACCAGTTTTTAATCTTGTGATAGTTGCTGCTGATCGTTTAGATATATGTATGATAATTCTGTTAGCGATGGTAATGTAGGATGAATCTTGTAATAATGATTATTTGAAGTATTCGCCAATGTTTTCCATCTGTCTTGCCAGTTATTTCATTACCTTTTATCCCGGAGTGACTTTTTGCCCAAATAAATGTTACATCTTTGTTTCTCATTTTTTGTTTAATGTCACATATTAGCTCACATGTCTTATGTCTTAACTGGTTTAACAAACAAATTTTTGTGCTCCAGTCAATCCAGAGCTTTCCTAATAGCTACCGCTTCTGCAGTGTAAATAGAGCAATGTGGAGGAAGCTTTATTTTAAGTGATTTGTTTTTGGAAAAAATGTACACTGCAGACCCTACCTTCCCATCGTTATGTGTAGAGACATCTGTGTAAATTATAGTTTTATTAGTATATTCACTCAATATGGAGTTTAACAACTTGTGATTTATTTGATGTGAATCTGAATATTTCGGAAAAGTAATATTGGATTTTTTGAAGATCGTATTAAATTCTAATTTATAAAATGGTATAATAAAATTTGTTGAAAGTGTAACCGGTAAATCATTGGTTTCCAGAAAGGCATCCGCTAATGGTGGTGAATTTTTTATTTTCCAATAATTGTTTACTAGATTTTGTATGGATAATTCATACAGTATACTGAGTAAGTCGCTTGATCTAGCCCTTAATTTTAATACATATTTTGTTGCTAATAAATCTCTACGATTTTCTAATGGCATTTCATTACTTTCAGCAAGTAACAAAGGGCATGGTGTTGATTTCATACCACCCAAAGTTAATCTCAAACTTTTAAACTGAATACGATCTATTTTTAGTAAATGTGTATTACTTGCTAATCCGTATAACACACATCCATAATCCAAAATTGATCGCACGCATATCCTGTAAAACATCAATGCAACTTTGGGATCAGCACCCCATTTCCTGCAAGTGACACATTTAAGGACATTGATGCCTTTCTCACATCTTTTTTTTACATATTGGACATGTTTGGACCATAGTAATTTGGGGTCTAGGATTATACCAAGATATTTATACTCACTGACAACGGGTATATCATATCCTGACAGGTTTAGGCTATCTGGTGTACGTATCCTATGTCTTGTAGATATCATAATGGCAGATTTTTCTGGGGAAGTTCATGGTAAAATTTATCACGTTAAATTTTTAATGATATTGTATATATTTATATTTAGTATGTCATGGAGGGTAATGCCGCTCAAGTAACACTAATCAGTACATTTTCTTTTATCTTACTCTATTTTGTGTCATTATCTCTTCGTGTTCATACATTACTGGTATGAATAAAACTAAAGTAACATATTTTTATAAAGCCTAAGTTTTCTGTTTATTAATATTTCATAAAAAAACTCTAAGAATCATTCCTCTGGTTGTGTTTATCATTAGTAATACCCAATTTGTAATTCCTTATCACTAAGCTGATTTATGAATAAAATAAATATAATATTATACAATGCACGTTATACATTATACAACAGTAAGGCGGCTGCTAAAAATGGTAACTACCAATCTCTATATTCTTGGTGATACACTGAAGATCCTGATGGTTTCCAGGGCAACATTTAACAATAACCACGGAGGAAGCTACAGCTACACGAGGAAAGGAATGCCAAACGTTAAAACGTGTAAAACAAATAGAAAAGGTTAATGTTAAGTCTTTTAACTCTAATGCCGCAAATTGGTCGCGCTGCTTCTGTAGTGATCCTTTTCCAAGTTAACATGCTTCTTTTCTAACTTGGCTGCACTGTACTGAAGATGACCAATGGTCAGAAATACGTATATACGGTTGCCTTCCATCGATATACCTATTTTGTTTTTTGTTTTCTTGTTTTGCGAGGCATGCCAGTACATTTTACTTTTATTATTCACTCGCATTAACGTTTTCTGTTTGTTATATATATATATATATATATATATATATATATATATATATATATATATATATATATATATATATATATATATATATATATATATATTTATATATATATATATATATATATAGAGAGAGAGAGAGAGAGAGAAGAAAAGGAATTTAATCTTTGCAGATAAGTTAAATAGTAAACTCTTAAATATTGGGGAAATCTGCAAGAAAGACTCTAATGAGTATCAATTGTTTCGCCGAACTTTTTCGCCAAATAGAATTAATTTGGCTTCTTCAGGGCTGAAAGAGAATAAATTATAATTAGCTACCATATATTACCTATTAAAAACATTATTGATCTTACCGTAACTTAGAATTGTAGAGTTAGAATATTAAAAAACTTTGCTAGTAACAGCATAATGGTGTTTTTTGTTACTATGTGCAAAAAACAGTTTTTTAATGTTGGAAATGTATGGTAGCTTTGAACTTAAAACGTAAAGGTTTACCCAAGGTTAATCGAAAAACCCAATGTAACTACATTTAAAAGGAGGTAATTCTTTGAATTGTCGGCAATAACTAAATTTTTGATTGTTAGAAAGTTTAAATGTGAGGTTCTGTTTTAGCCAGAACGCATGTGCTGACAAATTAATTAGTTCTTTCGAATCTTTATGTCGTTAAGGTATTACTATATAATAGTTCATGTATTACTATATAATACATGAACAATATAATATAAATAAAAAAGAAAATCTAAAATAATATTTTCCTATACTGGGATTTAATTTCATTCGGTTTACCAATGAACCTTAACGCCTAACAAAATGTTACGTATACTGTATACTATACTATGGAGTAGAATCATGCACGTCAAATCTAGACACAATGAGACGACTTAACGCCTTTGAAATGTGGACCTATAGAAGAATTATGAGAGTTTCCTACTCATAATTTAAGGAAAGATAGATGGCAGAAGAAGCATCGGAAGAAGACGAATTTCATGGCTTAAGAACCTGAGAGAATGGTTTGGATGCAGCTCAAAACACCTACTTAGAGCTACTGCCTTAAAAATTAAAATAGCTATGATGATTGCCAACCTCCGTAGCGGAGATGGCACCTGAAGAAGAAGAAGAAACAAATAATTATATAATAACGTAACACTTTTACACAAAAGATCCTACTCGTGTATCAGCATCAATGTACTATTGGATATAACTTTATGAGTTGCCCTTCTGGCTACAATGAACAGAGAACACCCTACTTCCGTGAGATTCAGGAACAAAAGTGAATAGTTGAGATCGCAGAGTTCATCTTCGGGTAGCTGCATACTGGAAATTTAGTTGGGGGCGACTATTAGCGCCAATGTTGCTAAATTTTTAAAACTTCTCCCCATCACTTCCTATTTCCTGTGAGATATATCACAGGAGATATCTTCTCATTCTCCAATCCTACTGTGAGTTACTTAAGAAAGGTCGTTAGTAGGTGGCTCATAAGACTTATAACTCTATAGTTGTCAAATTTTTATGTTGAATGTATTTGGTAACGATATAAACGTTGATTTAACACAGCTTTAAGGACTTGTACCAGTATTATAGATGTTATTAAATATCGATGTAAGCCACTTTATCTCTTAATCCATTAGTTCCCGAATACAATAATAGGCGATAAAGGGATGTCACAGCTAATCGTAATCCGGATTTTTTTGGTCAGCTCTGTATAATGCACAATATAAATAGCAAGATTTTAAAGGAAAACGACGCACCAAGACTCACAGTCGATGTATCGACTTATTTTCGTAGCTTGCAAGACCTAAATATTTAGATTGTTTTTGGTAACACTTTTCCCTAAAAAAAAACTTTCACAGCTACTTCGCAATTAGCCATAAATTAAACGAAAACAAACAGGAGCGATGTAAGTCAAAACAAACTACACATATGGAAGCGGCTGTAAACACAACTTTTCAATCGACCTCCTTATTGGGTATTGACTGATCTCACATTATGTTCATTACATTTTATGGCTGATTAGACGAGGATAGTTAATTAGTCGATTTATGTAATCAATGAGCAAGTGGTATTTTGGAATGTCGAATAAAAGTTTTTGAAATTCTCATTGATGGATTGGAATAGTTAGTGTATACTTGTTTGACTGTTTTTGGAGTACACCCGCATTACGAAGAAATAATGACCCTACAATATTTATTCGAACAATGTGGAGGAGAAGGTTTAAAAATACGTTATAACGAAGGCCTAATAAAAATTAGAGTGTTTTTAATTGAATATTATATAGACAGTATGTTACAGTTATTTTAAACCATATGGAAAACGGTTTCATTGTTAATTCTGGAAAATATTATTGTTCATAAATAGTTTTGCATTCTAAAATAAACGAACAATCAGCTGATATTATCTTACTCCTGATATCGAATTGTAATAGAAGGGACAAGAGGATAGGCATGATGGTTTTTGCTTTTTCGAAATCTATTTTGTGACCTTTCTGAACATGATGTTGGGCTAGGGCTGAAGTAGTATAAGAATGTTTTACAAATATAGAATGTTCGTAAATACAGTTGTGGATTTGTCGGTTTGTCTGTCCTATGTACGTTCGTAGGCAACTGGAACAAGGTATCTTGTAGACACCATGGTCTTCATGGGGATTTGGTCTTTTACAGATCTGACGAGAAAGTTACAGAACTTGCAGTAAGTCTTCTACTTTTTCTTCTTTTTATATAGACATTACCCTGTCTGTTTTTCAATGTGCCTCCAGTAAGTTGTCGTTCCATCGTTTTCGTGGTCTTCCTATTGATCGTCTTGCTATTGGGAAACCGCTTCTTGCCGTCTTTATTACTCTATTTGTTGCCATTCGGCTTATATGATCGTTCCATTCTACTCTTCCATTTCTTACCCAGTTCTTGATGTTCTTCACCTTGCATCTACGTCGTATATATGTACTTCTAGCTCTGTCCCATAGTGTCTTACCATCAATTTTTCAAAGTGTTTTCATCTCTGCTGTTTCTAATATCCTTTTTGTCCTCTCTGTGTCAGGTCTTGTTTCTGCCGCGTATGTCATTGGTCTGATGACTGTTGTAAATTCTGCCTTTCGTTTCTTTCCCGATAGTTTTATTTCTCTATATTATTTTATTCAGGCAGCCTGCGGCTCTGTTTACTCTATTCACTTGATCTTCCATCACTTGTTCTATTATCTGACCTTCCAGCTCCAATTTACATCTTACTTAATTTGCTGTTGTAACCATGCATTTTGTCTTTTTTGGAGAAATTAACATGTTAAATTTTCTGGCGGTTATATTAAATTGGTGCAGCATACGTTGTAAATCATTTTTACTTTGAAAGAATAGTATTGCGTCGTCTGCGTAGCAGATTATTTTACGTCGTTTTTCTTCCATTTGGTATCCTTACTTTTTTTAATATTTCATCCCTAATTAGGTTAAACAATGGAATACTCAGGGAATATCCCTGTCTCATCCCATTGCCAGCTTCAATAGGGTCGGTTGGTTCTTCTTCTACTTTTACTTTTATTGTGTTATTTTGGTAGAAATTTTCGATTATTCCTAGATGTATCTCTCTTGTGTACAGTAAATGGATAACGTCTTTTAATTTAATCCGGTCAAATGGCTTATTAAGGTCCACGAAACATAGATATAGGTCTATAGAATGTAGACCTTCCGCATAATTTAAGCCGTTAATCCTTTTAAGATGCGACAGTGTGAGGGTGTAATTCGATAACATGTGGGTCTCAAGTAAATGCAGGAGATTTATAAATTTTAGTTATACATTAAAGTAGATTGTGCCTAGTAGGTCATATCCCGCTATTCTGGACTTACGGTATGACTGATATTCGTTCTCAGCATGGGTAATCTGGCAAATTAGAATTTTTAGTCCGAGGTTTTTTGTCATGGGGATATGAGAAAAGCTTTTGGTTCGTACATGTATTGTTCCTGGATATGTATGTTGCTAGAAGATCGCAATAATTATCTGGCTGCCTCATATGCTAGCTATTTTGTGTTACCCAATTTACATCACTAGTAGGCAAACCAGCTCTACATTTCAGCAAGCTACTGAACTTAACCATGTATAAAAAGGATTTACTGTAGATAAATTAATGTATGTACCGATTTTATGTGAAAAATGAACGATATTTATTTTCTTTTATTCGTTTCTGTAATTTAGATATATGTTACATTTAAAAAACCTTTTTAAATTTGCTTAATTTTAATTTTACTCAATGTTTTCTCCCCAAGAAAATTTATTTGATACGGCATTGATAAAAGGCTTACATTGTATACAAGTATTCAATGAATGAGTCTGGGCGCACTCCTATGAATGTAAAATTATGGTTTCCAAATGAACAGTTAGTTCTGAACACCAGTAGAGAATAAAAGAATACAAAGTAGATTGAAGAGTTCTACTTCAATTGGTACAGATGTACAGCTAATGCACAAGCTTTCATGGAAAATGAATTCAACTGTCTTAAAGCTTAGACAACGGTATTTAATGCTTAGAGAAGAAATATAAAATTTTTTCTTTAAATGATTTTTATGTAATTTTAGTCGTTTTTATCTATATAGAAGGAAATTATCTCTCTCTCTCCCTCTCTCTTTATTTACATTAGGTTGCTGCTAAATTAAACGAGGTATATATTATCAATTATGAATTTGTTTTTCATCAAAAAAATTTGTAAAAATCGTTTGCATCTAAATAATGCTACTAAAGAAAGGTATGTTGGTGTTAAACTATTGTGACCAATACTCTTGGATATTATATACTATATGTATATATATATATATATATATATATATATATATATATATATACTATATGTATATATATATATATATATATATATATATATATATATATATATATATATATATATATATATAATGTTATTGTGATATTTAAAGTCTTGGTGCGCCAAGCAATAATTAGCTAATTAATTTTTTTGATTAATTAAAATTATTTAAATGATATGATTATGACTCTATCACAATTTTTAATTCTTTTATCTCAGGGTTAAATTCGTGCTTCAATATCTATGCTATTACATGTGAAAGGTAAGGTCCAGAGAATACCGGAATAATAAAAAACACATATGATCTAACACTATATATTGAAATAAAAATAATGAAATAATTCACACTCAAAAGTTTTCAATAAACAAATCTCATATAATGATTCTCAAAAATTTTGTTCTACATACGAGAACAATCAAATTAAATGGTACAAACAATATTAATTGAAATCTCAAATTTCCGAACTATTCTAACTCTCCTAATCAAAATATTTATATCCTTTCTAAATTAAGTGAAAAATTGTGTTATCAATAAAAGAAAAACTGCAGAAAACAAAATATCTCTCTCTGATGATGAGTGGTCCAAATCCTTGTTCCTTATAGACTGTATTATCTCCTCTCAACCGCTCCCTATGTAATCAGCAATCTTACACAGATTGTTGCAAGTATATCGTCCTTAATGATCTCCTTCAAAAGCACAAATCATTCAAATTATGATAGCCTTTTCTCCTCTCGATAAACTGAATCTCTCGTTGGCCCGAGTGAAAAAATGACTCTTGGAATATCTTCTCTTTACGATAAACTGAATCTCTCGTTGGCCTGAACAGTGACTCTTGGAATATAAGTAGAGAAATATGACTTACAATATTTTGTTGTTTCAGCTTCTGTCAGATACACTAACTCCACAAAAACTCACTAACATTCAACACTACTGCTTGCTACATTTCGGGAACCGACAGAGAACAAACACTGTTCTTTCTTGAAGACTTGGAAACCAACTGACTATATCTTTTTTCTCTCCTCAATCTCGCTAAACTTTCTCCCACACACTTATCCCATCTTTTTCAATCTCCGCCAATCACAACTCGTCACAATTCCCCCATTTCTTCATTTCGATAACAAACAAATTTTTACCTATAATTATAAATTTCCTAAAACTTATTTACAAATACTATTTTTCTATAAATCTTAAAAACTAACAAAAACCTCTTTCTATAATCCTCTATTGTCTTTAATCACTACACTAATGTATTTGTAAAAACCCGTTTCAATTTGTCTTTTGTTTCACTTAAACTTATGCGGGTCAACTGAAGTATAACAAAGAAATGATTGATGCAAAGCTTACATTTTGTTTGGTACAGGTAATTCAAAGATTTAATAACTTTCCTTCTCCGAAATGTTTGTTGGATATTATCCTACTTATCTGAATTATTTTAATTTTTTGTTGAACTTTGAAATATTTTAAACAAACCAATATTTTCTTGATTTTACATATCATAACAAATCCCCGCCATTTGATCTGCCGAAAACTCTTTGTTAAATTTTAAAATGACAAAAGTTTTCTAGGATCAAATTATTTCACTATGTTATTAAAATCTACTTATGATACTGACAAATGTCGTGAATGTTCAAATACCCCGTATATTGCCTGTCTTTATACGGGATTGGATATATTTTCGTTTTAAATTTTTCCAAGTATTTTCCCTTAAAAGAAAGTTCATAATTTTTAACCACTTGATTTACTTTATTAACAAAATCTCCATGGTTTCCTAAAATCTTCTCTATTTCCTTCTCCATGTTTTTTCCACAATTTATTTTTCTTTCATCCACCTTTTGTTCACATGTGTTCACTGTCCATAATACTTCTTCACAAAATTCTGGATTCTCGTCCATCAGTGCCATTTTTTCTTCTGTTTTCTTTTTATCCTCTAATTCCCTTTGGTATTCCGAGCACCATGTTTCTATTCCTTTCATTTCTCTGATGATACCTTCTTTTTCTTCCTGCTTCCATTCTGTTTTATCGTCGGTTGCCAACAATTCTTCTGTACCTTCTATTTCCTGTTTTTCTCTGGTCTCCATCTTATTTTCCTGCTTTCTTTTCGAACTCTTCTTCTTTTTCTTCCTTCTCTTTTTCTTTTCTGTTAGATCTTGTTCTTGTACTTTCGGTTTATCCTCTACAGTCATATCGATTTCTTTGCGTTTTTCCTGTGCATTGATCCTTCCCGAATTTGTTTTCCTATCTGTTTGCTTTTCTTCTCCTGTGTTGTCTGGTTCTGCTCTGATTTCCAGTTTATTTTCCGAAAAATTTATGGTGATATCTTTTTTCCTCAATTCATCAATTCCCGCTATCATATCATGATTTAAATCTTCAATCACCACACATTTCATAATATGGAATTTGTTTCCCACTCTTATCTGTACTCCCAAGCCTTCGTTTACTGTCGTCAAATTTTTATTGTTTGCACCCACTAAATCAACCCTAGGAATCTTATACACAAATCTGTCCAAATTTAATTCTTTTACTAGTTTTTTATTGATTAGCGATATCTCCGATCCAGAATCAATCACAATTTTAATCGCTTTATGTTTTATAAATGCATCTAAAAATATTAGATTAGAATTAGAAATTTGTCTGTCGTTTCCTATTGCTACATGATTCATCTCCCTTCTATTTTGTTGTTGGAAGCTCTGGTTATTTCTATCGTCCCTTTGTTCGTTAGTATTCCTATTCGGAGGATTTTGTGCATCTCTATTCCTGTTGTGATTTTCATATGTTCTCTGTTGTGTGTCATTCCTGTTATCGTAATTTTGTTGTCTATTGTAATTTTTATAATTTCTCGGCCTATATTCGTTTGTTGATCTGGGATGTCGGTTTCTCTGGTCATAATTTGATGAATACCTTCTTTCCGGTCCATTATATTGGTCATGTTGTCTTCTATTTCTCATTTCTTTTCTTTTCGCTTCTTTTAATTGAAGGAATTGGCACAAACTATCAATATCTTGATAATTTCTCAAAATCACGTGATCTTCCAACGTTTCCTCAAAATGTCTGCTGATCATTTCTACCAGCTGTTCGGTAGAATATTTGTATTCTAGATATTTTGAATTGTTATATATCTGCAAAGCATATCTTTCTTCAGATATTCCCATTTTTTCGTGATATTTTCCATTCTGTAGCTCTTGGTTGATTTCTCTCTGTTTATTTTTTCCCCAGAAATAGTTGAGAAATTTATTTTCAAAATCTGTCCAATTTTCAAACTCATCTTCCTTGCTTTCATACCATAACGCTGCTCCTTCTTTCAAATGGTTTCTAATTGTTTCTTTGCAATCGTCAAAATATCTAATATGTTGTAATTTGGTTTTCAAATTTTTAACAAACGGTACTGGGTGTGTTTTCCGAATATCCCCGCCAAATTGTATTTTCGACTCGCTTGTTCCATGGATGATAACTTCTTTTCTCTCTACCCCTCTTAGTTCAATTTCTGCCATTTGTTTTTCATTTTGCTTTAATCTTCTTTCTATTTCCTTCCTGTCTTCTTGTAGCGCCATTTCAAATTTTTCTTCTAACTGTTCTAATTCTTTTTTCTGTACAGTCTTCATATCTTTCATTTTAGTTTCTATTTCTTCTCTCTGCATCTCTAGTTTCCTCTCTGTTTCTTCTCTGACTTTTTCTAAACAGACTTTTACCTCATTTTCATATTTGTCAAAACGCTTTTCCATTTTTCTATCATTTTCTTCTAATTTTTGTTCTATTGCTAGCCTTGTTTCCCGTTGGTTTTCTTCCATTGTCTGTTTTGTTTCTTGTTGATTTCTATCAATTGTTTGTTTTGTTTCCAGTTGATTTTTATCCATTTTTTGTGACTGGAGTTGCATTAGTTGTAATATTTTATCTATTCCTGATAGTTCTTTTCTCTCCTCAACTATTGTCACATTTTCTTCATTATCCGATACTTCTTCCAAAATTGTTTCATCTTCTCTGTTATCCTCCTTCCTTTCCTGCATTTTACTTTGTCTCCTTGTGACAGACATGTTGTTACTTTTTGTTATTGTTTTTGTCCCCGCCAAATGTGAAATTTTACAACACTCTATATGTTTCAGAACACGACAATATTTCTCCCCAAATGTATTAAATTTTCACGACAAATATCGAATATGCAATCAGTAAAATTCAAATAATTCAAAATAAATATCAAATGTACGATTGGTAAAGAAAATAAAATCAAATAATTCAATAGCAGTAAATATCCACTAACTACGATCAATCAATAAATCAAATTTATATTCCCTGGAAAATCGTCAAAATACTTTCAAATTCAAATTCCCTCAATGTTATATGTTTTTATCTCTGGATCACCTGTACTTATTCCAGATCTCTTTCCCTTCCTTCAAATGTAAAGCTGCGATATTTTCAAGCCCCACGTTGGGCGCCAGTTATTGTGATATTTAAAGTCTTGGTGCGCCAAGCAATAATTAGCTAATTAATTTTTTTGATTAATTAAAATTATTTAAATGATATGATTATGACTCTATCACAATTTTTAATTCTTTTATCTCAGGGTTAAATTCGTGCTTCAATATCTATGCTATTACATGTGAAAGGTAAGGTCCAGAGAATACCGGAATAATAAAAAACACATATGATCTAACACTATATATTGAAATAAAAATAATGAAATAATTCACACTCAAAAGTTTTCAATAAACAAATCTCATATAATGATTCTCAAAAATTTTGTTCTACATACGAGAACAATCAAATTAAATGGTACAAACAATATTAATTGAAATCTCAAATTTCCGAACTATTCTAACTCTCCTAATCAAAATATTTATATCCTTTCTAAATTAAGTGAAAAATTGTGTTATCAATAAAAGAAAAACTGCAGAAAACAAAATATCTCTCTCTGATGATGAGTGGTCCAAATCCTTGTTCCTTATAGACTGTATTATCTCCTCTCAACCGCTCCCTATGTAATCAGCAATCTTACACAGATTGTTGCAAGTATATCGTCCTTAATGATCTCCTTCAAAAGCACAAATCATTCAAATTATGATAGCCTTTTCTCCTCTCGATAAACTGAATCTCTCGTTGGCCCGAGTGAAAAAATGACTCTTGGAATATCTTCTCTTTACGATAAACTGAATCTCTCGTTGGCCTGAACAGTGACTCTTGGAATATAAGTAGAGAAATATGACTTACAATATTTTGTTGTTTCAGCTTCTGTCAGATACACTAACTCCACAAAAACTCACTAACATTCAACACTACTGCTTGCTACATTTCGGGAACCGACAGAGAACAAACACTGTTCTTTCTTGAAGACTTGGAAACCAACTGACTATATCTTTTTTCTCTCCTCAATCTCGCTAAACTTTCTCCCACACACTTATCCCATCTTTTTCAATCTCCGCCAATCACAACTCGTCACAATTCCCCCATTTCTTCATTTCGATAACAAACAAATTTTTACCTATAATTATAAATTTCCTAAAACTTATTTACAAATACTATTTTTCTATAAATCTTAAAAACTAACAAAAACCTCTTTCTATAATCCTCTATTGTCTTTAATCACTACACTAATGTATTTGTAAAAACCCGTTTCAATTTGTCTTTTGTTTCACTTAAACTTATGCGGGTCAACTGAAGTATAACAAAGAAATGATTGATGCAAAGCTTACATTTTGTTTGGTACAGGTAATTCAAAGATTTAATAACTTTCCTTCTCCGAAATGTTTGTTGGATATTATCCTACTTATCTGAATTATTTTAATTTTTTGTTGAACTTTGAAATATTTTAAACAAACCAATATTTTCTTGATTTTACATATCATAACAATATATATATATATATATATATATATATATATATATATATATATATATATATATATATATATATATATATATATATATGTATTTAGGACAAACCCAGTAACTGCATTAAACTTTTCTACAGTAGTATTTGCCCATGTAAGCCATGTAGAACATTTTGTCAACCGTTTCTGTTCTATTTTATGTCTAGCGTAATTATTTGTTTGTTCCACTATTTTTATTATTAGCTCATCGGTAAATAAGAGCTTAAAAAAATCTATAGGTTTTGTACAGGTATCTGGAATTTGTGGTCCTACCATTTGTGGTCTTACCATGGTCCGAAATGACTGGATTTTGTCATAGTCTAGTCTTCTTCACTACTGCTTAAACTTGATGATAAAGGTCGTTTAGTAATTATAATATCACTATCACTACTAGAGTCACTTTCTTCACTGATAGCACTATCCAATCTATCATTTTCAGTCAATATTGACAGTCATAACTCAGGAGTTTTCGAGATCGAGAATAAATATGATAACCACGATTCTCCTCAAGCTAACTGGCTTCCAGATTGGACCTCGTCTCCTGGAGTTTTGCGTCATTTTTAAGCGAAATCAATCAAAAGTCGTTTTCGATGTTGCTTAACACGAATATTATGACACTGATGGTCATCGAGATATCTGGTACCCAAGGTGGACCTCTTTTCCTGGAGATAAATGTTATTTTCATTCGAAATCGGTCAAAAGCCATTACTTGGATATTTTTGAGCTTGCTAAACACGAATATTACGACGACGATGGTCTCCAAGGTATCTGATGCTCAGGATACATCTCGTCTGCTTGAGTTTCGTGTTAATTTCATTCTAAATCAGTCGATAGTCATTACTGGAGGTGTTTCGTGATCGTTGAATACGAATATTTCGTTAATAAATGACCTTAACATACCCCATGCAACTTTATATAAAACTTTTCAACAATATTTTTTTTATTTTGAGCTTCTAAGCAGTTGGTCGCACTGATGAATTACCAGGTGATACGTATTATAATCTCCCCAATAGCAGCTCTTGCCTTTTACTTTTACATGTGCTCTTACACTTATTCTCTCACATGTACTAGTACACAGATATCCTCCAAGTTGTACAGACAGTTAACGTGCGTTTTTTCTCTTCGCTTTATTTCAAATTATTATGAAAATTGTAGCGTTTTATATTTAATATCTATATAATAGTATAAATTCTGTTTTAAGTTTTGTATTCAGTTGTTTCAAAATATAGTTGTTTTTGTCTCTGTTACATTGTCAGGTATCAAATTATTCCGGTTAAAGCTAGGAAACGAGGACATTTAAAATAATCAATATTATACGTGTTATGTGTTATTTCGACGAATTTAAAAGAGTTGTTTTTGTCGTTGAAAACGATTTGTTTACATTCGAGTCCCCTAATATTCCGGTTGAAAAAGAGGTTCTTAGAAAAAATATTGCAAGTCAGGTACTCAATTTTTCTAAAACGTAATAAAGCTGGGAATATTTCAAGGTTGTTATGAACGAGTGTCGAGGGTATTATGTTTGTTTTAAGTTTGTACGCACAACTGGTTCCGGAAACGTAAGGGGAATTTATTTGGCGTTGAATTTGTAAAATGTAACAGAGATAGGAGTCAAGCAAGAGATTTCAGACTAGAAAGATGTTTGGGCGATTTTGAATCAGGAGTCGATTCAATATTTTTTTGTGTTATGTCTTAAAGCCGGTGAAAGGTTGGATAATACTCTTTTGCAATAATGCAGTTTAGAACAGAGTATCAACCATAAGATTTGTGCTGTACACCGGAACTGATGAAATTTTGAAAATGATTATATAGGATGTCCCACCAGCTTTGTTGTCGTTTGCCTGCTTGATCCAACCCCATCTACGTCAGATCTTCGTTCCTGAGAATGGAAATGGTTTCCTTTTTGTTCCAGTTGAGAGTTTTGTCCTTGCAGCTCCAATCCCAGAGATAGTAGCAAGTTTCTCAAAATTAAGTGGTAAAATTTGTGAATTAAGGTAACAATTAACATATAAATTTTTCCAAATTAAATAGACATTATTTTTGATAATTGATAATTGCTTTCATTAAAATAAAAGAATTTGTAATATTTAAAGTTTCATATTGTGTTAGAGGCGTGGCCAACAAAATGTCATAATTTATTCTGTCTTACAAAGTTATGTTGACATATGACATTTTGGCTTAAATCTGCTGTTGTTGTAAAACAATTTTAATTTGATTACTATATAGAAAAGATATTTTCATAAACAAGGATATCTTTAATTTTTAATAATCTAATTTGGCCATATTAATAAATAACCTAGGAACCATTTCGAAAATTTTTGTAGCAATCTCCTTTGTAAACAGATAAGCACGTAAGTTTTTATTAATTTTTTTATTATGTTATTTAGTATGCTTCTTGTGCAATCTGTATTTTTGATAACTGTTTGTTTGAGACAAAAATAAACGTTTGATTTGTTTCTCTGATCCATTTTTTTGATTTTATTTAGAAAAATCTCCTAACCTTTTTTTGTGTGTTTATTTTTTAGGAAAGTAGAACCCTTCTTTCCTCCAGCAGGAAGTCTTCTCGAAGCGGCGTCCATTTGAAATAGCTAGAGGTATTTCTTGTCTGTCAATTTATTCATTTTGTCCAGGAGATTTATGTAAGTACCCCTTTATTTCATTTTTTTGTAGCTGCCCAAATCCGAACCCTTGTCGTTCACTTATCTACGACCCCAGCTCTCCAGCTAACCCCTGAGTGCCGTTCGCACCAGTAACGATTGTTTTGCTTGCCCTGTCTTCGCCCCCATAGTTTCTGTCCCCTATTTCTACCCCTATGTTCTTACCCTGAGGTAGGCAATATATATCGTTACAAAATCACCATTTTTTATATAAAAATCTGGATGTCGAAAGAATGGCTTGGCTTACAAATTGTGCTGGGATGAATTTGAAGTACTATGAAGAAAATCAATTATATGATAAAGATGATGATGAGAAAGAAATAAATTTGGATAATACGATTATTTGTTAATAATTTTTTTTACTTAATATTTTTTTTGTATTTATATTAAAGGAAATATATTTTAAATCTTAGTAGATACCACACCTTCATAAAAATCTTAAATAACAAATTAACATAAAACTTCAGAAGGCGAGGTCCACACTGAGCTCCAGATACCTTGGTGATCATCGCCGTTATAATATTCGTCTTCAGCAATTCGAAAAACCCTTCGAGTAATGACTTGTGACTTATATATGATAAAACTCCAGAACCAGACGTAGGACATAATATATTTTAGTGTTTTAGTTCTTCTTTTTCTTCTTAACTTTCTATCGTCCGTTTTTGGACGTAGGCCTCTTCCAACTCATATCGATCTCTATGCTGAGCAACATACTTCCAATGTGATCCGGTTATTTTTTGATCTCATCCACCCATCTGTTCTGTAGTCTTCCTCTTGGTCGTCTAACTTTGTATGGTATCCAATGTTATATTGTGGCATTCCAACGTTGGTCTTTTTGTCTAGCAGTGTGACCTGCGATGACCCATTAGAATTTGACAATTTTTGTTGTGGTATCCTCGACTTTTATTTTTGATCTTACCGAAATTGCTACAAAGGTAAAATTATACAAAGCATACGTAAAACCCATATTTACGTACGGTATAAAAAACAGAGACGATACGAAATGAACCAAATACATATTAAAATCGGCTCGGAGAATTAGTATCTGTAGAAACTTTTGCAAATGACAATAATAGGCACTTCGTATTAGTCAACTACTCTATTTGTAATCAGAAAAAAGATTCAGTCTGGAAATTTCGACATGTAAAATGATCAAAACTTAGAGACCATTTAAGGGTCTAATAAACGGCGTGTCGAATACGTGTTGGATAACCAAAATAAACATATTATTTTTTATGATAAAGAACTTGTTTAAAACTATTCGTGTTCTCGCTACAAGAAATACGAGTGCTAACTTCACACGCTAAAAAATTGTCGCTTTTGACATATGGTGTCGAAGAAAAATGTTGAGCACACCTTAGACAGCGCATCGCACAAACCATCCAAACCATAGAACAAGAGGGCAGTCACTAACCAGATGGTCCAACCAAATTTAAAATTCAGCTGGCTACTCATTCTGCGAAACTTCTAGAGCAGCTGAAGATAGAGACGAATGCAGAAAATTTATTAGTAGTATTAAAGAAAATCACGATTCTCAGCATTATCAGGTCGAGTTTCTTATGTTATAGACTTAAATATCTGTTCCGGATTTTCATTATGGACTTGATTTTCACGAATTTATTAATATTAACTTTCGTTTGACAATGTCGATTATCCATTGAGTTTTGTCACCTTTTTGTGTCACCTGTCATGTCATATCTGTCATCTGTCATGTAATCTGTCCATTTCATAGCTGCCTTTGTTGTCTCGCTTTTATAACACCTTTGTAATTATCAACATAATGTTAAAAACGAGCTCGTTTAAATCGTAATATTTTGTATATTTGTATACAGTTACTTAAGGAACTCCCTGTATATATTTAGAGTTGTTTATTTCTTTATATATCAATAAATCTTTTCCTTAATTAATAAACCCCTTAAATAATGAAATAACTATACATAATCGTGAGACTAGTTTTAGAAACATCTAAAATTACATAAATAAGCCCCTTGTTCCAAAACTACATAAATTTATAACAAAACAATCTCCTAGAGCCGTGAACACACCGTGTAATCTTCTCCCATTCTTTATGTAATTGCTGTTAGGCCATTATTCTTTTTGTGTCTTGTACACCTTTTGTCAGAGGTTTTAGATTTCAAGGCTTTGTTGAAATATCTTCGGTGCAGCTTATGTTACAGATGCTTTCTAGAGGAAAGAAATGTAAAAAAGGTAATCTATTATTTTGTGGATTTTAAAATGGTAGTGACGTTTTTCATAACATTTATATAGTTTTGCTTTGTGGTGTTAAAAGATTAGCAATTCGTTTATTTATTCCCTGGTGTTTTACAGAATTACAGGTATAACTAAGACAAAAAACTAAAAACTAAACTGCAACTAAAAATTAAAACTCATATTTTTTAATATTGTTCTGAAGCTACTTTCTTCAGCTGTCTTCTTCTTAAATGCATAAGTGTACATATATGACTAGACTGATAAACTTAATATAACAGTCGCTAGCACCTATTTTGTACACAAGAACATACACAAGGTAACCTGTACCTCTCCTAATAAAAGAACAACGAGTCAGATTGATCACATCTTAATGTATTTAAGGCATATAACAGACGTAATAAACTGCTGAAGTTCATTGCCTAGTGATCTCAACATTGAGGGCTATAATCTCAAACACCAGTAAAGAAAATAAAATGGATTGAAAAAAATGGAACAATCTGAGGAATCAAAATGTAAATGAAGAAGGCCAGACAGATATAGACTCCCACTGGACCAAAATAAAGACATTGAAGTAGCAGCGAAAGACAAAATAGGAACAGACATTTGTGCCCGTAAAAATAATTGGTTTGACGATGAATGCAAGGATGCAACAAAAGAAAAAATGAAGCCTACAGAAAGATGCTTACACGACGAACTAGAACAACTGTAGAGAATTACCAAACAAAGAGAAGAGAAAAACAGACGATACACAAAAGAAAAAAACAGAATCACTTAAATAAGGAATAAACCTCAACAGAGAGCAAGAATTCAGAGCATTCTATAAGAAAGTTAAAATTAACAGAAAAGAACTCAAGGCACCCACAAGTCAGAATGGCAACCTATTAACAACAAGGAAAGATGTATTAAATAGATGCGTGGAATATTTTAATGAGGCACTTAATATAGAACAAGAAGAAGAAAACCTGGAAGACGGAGGAGATGAGGTAAGGGGAACAGACCAGAAGTAAGAGAAATCACCAACGATTCTTAAAATTAAAGATGCAGTTAAAAACCTAGACAGAAACAAATCACCCAGAATAGACACCATAATGGCATTACAGCAGAAATCCCTACCCAATAATTAGAATATTGGAATACTTTGCACCATACACAAAATAGGAGATATCTTTAGATGCTCTAAGATGAATTGCGCTTTTAAATGCTTTTCCATAGTACTATGTCACCAGAAGACGCCATTTGCAGAACGGATAATAGAAGAATACCAGGCTGGTTTTAGAGGTGGTAAATCGACAAATCGTCAGATTGCAACCCTGAGATAAATTTTAGAAAAAACACTGGAGTATGGCATATATTCTCATCACATATTTATAGACTACAAAGCAGCCTACTACTCTGTGAATAGAAGGGAAATGTTCAAAGCAATGAAAGAGCCAGGAATACCAAATCAGTTAGTAAATTTAACAAATTTTGAAAAAGTTTAATGTAGAGTACGAATTCAAGGGGAACTGTCTAAACATTTTAAAACAAATAGCGGGTTGCGTCAGGGAGACTCCCTCTCCTGTATACTGTTAATTGAGCTATGGAAAAAGTAATACGTATGTCACAAATGACAACCATTGGTTCAATATATAATAAATGAGTGCAAAACCTTGCCTATGCTGGTGATATCAATATTGTTGGGAGAACGGAAAACGCTGTACGAGAGGCGTATGTAGCATTAAAAGAATTAGCTATAAACATGGGTTTAATAATAAATACCAACAAAACGAAGTATATGAAAATAAGCACGCATACACAAACAAATCCTACGACCACTTGTTATAGAAAACGACGTCATCGAAGCAGTGGACGAATTTGTATACTTGGGAGCGCTGCTTAACACTGAAAATAATACTACCGCAGAGATAAACCGCAGAATTTACACGGCCGACAGATGCTATTTTGGGCTTAATCTCCTCCTTAAATCCACAATTATATCGAGAAATACAAAAAAAAACAGTACAAAAAAAAACGCCCAGTTCTACCATATGGGTCAGAGACCTGGACTCAAAGTAAAAAAGTAATCAAAACAGGTTAGGATGTTTCGAAAGAAAAGTACTAAGGCGAATCTATGCAGCAGTGAATGACAATGGAGTGTGGAGAAGACGATACAACTTTGAACTTTATAAAACATACCAGGAACCTGATACCATAAAACATATTAAGATAGGACGTCTGAGGTGGATAGAGCATGTAATGCGGATGGAACTAGAAAAACGCTCCTTGATAGACCCATTGGTCAAAGAAGAAGAGGAAGACCCAAAACAAGGTTTTTCGATAACATTGATAAAGACATGAGAAATAAGGAAAACGTGCTTGGAGGAGGAAGGCGATAGATAGGGACGACTGGAGAGAAATTCTTGATGAGGCTATGACCCACGCAGCGTTGTAAATCCAGAATGATGATGGTGATGTACATATATGACTGAAGCGGTAATACAAGTGAAAATATTACCTTCAGTAAGTACGTCGGCCTTTTGACCATAGAGTTACTGTAGTATTTGATGCCTAGACGGATTGTACGAAAAATCTTAAATCTTTAGAATAGGTCGACGAACTACAACAACGTCTTCATGTTCTGATATCTTATCTGATGACTTTATCACACCAATAACTTCCCACCATTTAACAAAAATGTCTTGCAAATAGTCACAAGTCACTTTTCATTTCAATGTTAAAAGAAAAATTTACAACTGAAAATATTTTTGTCATACAAGTTGCTAATGACTCATACAATCAAAGTAAAACTGCAATCGAACATATTACCTTGTGAATTACAACTGTTGCTGTTGGTGAACACGTCGATTTAATGGTATAACTTAGGACTCAAACTCAAACCAAGAGAGATATTTTTTGAAAACCTGGGAAAGCTCAACGTCAGTCAGTAATATGTTTATCCAGAAGTTCATCGGCTTTTGCAAAATTTCAAAATCATATACTGTTTCTGTGGAAATATCAGGACACAATCGCTGGCTTACCGTGTTTGAGTTTGTATCTTCTCGACTGTCTGAAGACGTAGGGCATGCAGAAATAACGTTATAGCAGCCTATTGATACCAATTCATATATGGAAAGTTTGATGAATTGTGTTCCTTTCGCCTTTTATTTTTATATATTCGGTTTATATGTGAGACCTCCTATATGGGTTTACATCATTCCAAATGTTACATTTTGATTATGTTGTGACTCTAGGTCGATGACAATGGATAAATTTTAAAAACTTTAGGGACTACATGTCTCCCTGCTCGATTTTTAACAAGTGGTACTTGTCAGTTAAAACGACACAGAACAACTGCAGTTGGTCCTTCGTCCTTATTTTATGGAAAAATGTGTAGCAGTGTGAAGTATAGTAGCAGTTCAATTAATAGTTACAGTTAGAGTGAAATTTTGAAGATAACCACATGTTGCCATTGTGTTTAGTTGTACCTGTTTCAGTCTTTTAAGGAGACGAGTTTTCCAAGGTTTGTGTTCCCAAGCTAGCTTCCTCCCTCATTTTCTTATCCTTGGTCGTCGTCCCAGTCTATAGATACAGCTTTTTGCGTCCAGTTCCAACCTCAGCAATGTAGAAAATATGTAAAGTAAATAAATTTAGTGAAAATCAAGGTAACTTTTTGTGTTTAAATTTTAAAGTAAAGATAGACAATTTTTTTTAATAATAATAATTGCTTTCATCACTTAAAAAGATAATGTTTGATTTGCAATAATTTATTTCTGCCACAGTTTATAGCTCAGTAACAATAGTAAGTGTTTCTAATTGTTATTTTTGTATTTACTTTTGTGACTATGAATATAGTAATTTTTTATTGTCTATTTGTGAGTATTTTTGTATTGTCTATTTTTATAACTGTTTGTGGTAAGACAACAATAAATGTTTTATTTTTTTTCTAAACCGTTTTGTTTATTTCCCTTAACTAACTCTTTAACCCCTTTTTTGAGTTTTATTTAAAAAGATATATTTTGCATTTCTAATAATTATTTCAATAGTTACAACTAGTTGTTGTAATCGTTATAATTTTACACCTCGAATGGGCGAAGCGGCGTCCTTATTTCAAATAGCTAGAGGAGCTTCCTGTTGTTTTGTTTGTCCATTAGTCCCAGGAGATTCATGTAAATACCCCGTTGTTTCATTTTTGTAGTTGCCCCAATCCGACCCCTTGACATTCACTTATCCACGACCCAGCTCTCCAAACAAACCCTGAGTGCCGTTCGCATAAGTTTCGTTTATTTTGCTTGCTCTATCTCCAACCCCAATAATTTCTGCCCTCAATTTTCAACCCCCCATAATAATATCCTATATGGTAGGCAAAATATTTCGTTACAATGGTATATTCGTTCTGCAGCAAGTAATCGAAAAACGCAAGGGATATATATATACCCACCCGTTGTTTGTAGATTTAGACAAGGCATACGATACGGTACCTTTGAAAAAACTGTTTCAAACATTGACGAAAGTAGCCCTAAGTAGAGAGTATGTGGATGCTATCCCAAATATATACAAAAATACAAGAAGTGTCGTTAAAGAAGGAAAACTAATAAGACATAGAGCCATCAAAGAAGACGAATGGATGGACAGAAAACGATGGCGAGAAGCGGCAGAGGCTCTAGGAACCTCGCTTACATATATATATATATATATATATATATATATATATATATATATATATATATATATATATATATATATATATATATATATACAAGAAATACTGGATATTATTGACTGTCGATATAAACAAACAACACAGTTTATTAGGGCTGGGATGTTATAGAAACATCCCAGCCCATAGATGGGATTAGTCAGTAGGTTTGGCCGGGATGTTATAGAAACACTCTTTTGACTTTTGGTCGAGCTTTTGGAATTCTTTTATTCCTTCTTCAAGACACTGTAATTAGAAGAAAGTGTAAATATTTACAACATATCTCAAATTGTCATTACAACTTACTAGTCGTTGAGATTATTTTTCTAAAGCTACGACACTCAACATTAAAAACACACATATAAAATATCACATTTAAAATAATGGAAAATATACCTACATCTTAAAATTTAGTTGGAAAGTTAAAATTTTGTTAGTGACATCTTTTCATGGTGTTTTTTTTTCTGTTCTCTATGGATCAGTCAAAACACACCATGAAAAGATATCACTAACAAAATTTTAACTTTCCAACTAAATTTTCAAAGGTATATTGTCCATTATTTTAAATGATATATTTTATATGTATGTTTTTAATGTTGAGTGTCGTAGCTTTAGAAAAATAATCTCAACGACTAGTAAGTTGTAATGACAATTTGAGATATGTTGTAAATATTTACACTTTCTTCTAATTACAGTGTCTTGAAGAAGGAATAAAAGAATTCCGAAAGCTCGACCAAAAGTCAAAAGAGCGTTTCTATAACATCCCGGCCAAACCTACTGACTGCAGTCCTAATAAACTGTGTTGTTTGTATATATAATATATATATATATATATATATATATATATATATATATATATATATATATATTAAGAAGCTTGTGCATGGTAACATTGTCATAAGAAAATTAAGTTGCATTTTAACATATCACTAAGTATAAGACAACAAATCATTATGCAAGACCATTGTCTATTTGTTTAATCTAACAATTATAAACTAGAATGTATTTTTAAATAAATATTTATAGCAAACTTCGTTATTTTAAAATGAAACTATCCACGGTGTATTTGTATTTTGTAACATTTTATTGTTTCTTCAATTTCCAAATAGTCTTTTCCAGTGTGCCGGTTATACGTAAGTAATTGTAAACGTTTTGACATATTGGTGTTATCCATATGTTCAAAGATAATAGTAATCCTTTTTCAGTTACACATATAGCCTGACTATTAAATAATCAAACAGTTACGCCTCGAAAGCAAAGAAATAATTATTTCTATAATCAGTATTAGCTGTAATTGGCCTCGTTTTTCTCACCAGATAACTTTAATGACTTCATTTTACTGTGGGATCTTTTTACGACACATCTTAGACACTCTTAACTCGAAATAAGTTATCAGTAGGTATAGTTTAATGATGATTTAAGAGGCATTAAATCATTGTGTAGTTATGATGATGTCATAAATGCCCTCATTGCTATTAACAATGCAGCTTGCTGGTGCATGCTCAAGGTGTGAGAAAAAATCTCTATATTTTTTTTTATTTTAAAATCACAGTTGGTGTCAGTTTAGTCACATGGAAGATTAATTAAGGAAAACACTTATGTAAGATCATTTTTTTCTCTATATCATGCATATCTTTCATGTTCAACATAATATACACATAATTGATTTAAAATTACAACGGCGTGATTATCGCCTGCAGCAATTAAACACAGGAACTTATTATACATATTCAAAACGAAGTTTCCTTAATATGTCTATCCAGTCTCAGAATATATACAATTTTATGACTGGGACAATTTTTTAAATTTTTAAATTTCAATTTTCAGATGTGTAACAAATAAAATGATACTTGCCAGAATGATTTCCAATCTCCGTAGGAGCGTAATTTAAAGAAGAAGAAGATTGTCTCATAGTTACACTCTGTAGGTAAAAAAATGTTCTCATGCAAAACAATGTCGGACCAGATTGCGCCAGTTGTGTTACAGAATACCTAATTGAAGTAGTACCAGAGAAATGAATTCGACGAGCATGATCTACAGATGAATATTCTTTTGAATAGGTTTGGGTCTATCTAGGATACATAGATGACCAACCCATGGCACACGTGTTACGGAGTTGCACGAAGGAAACCAAAACCGAAAATATTTTGGAAAACACTGTTCCCCTATATAGTGAGAAGAGATATATTATTTATAGAACATTTTCGTGTAAGTCGACACGTTGCTTTTGGAATTGGTACTAGTTTCAGAAAGTTTTCTGTATTACTTCAGACAAGCTGTTTGAAAACTTAGATTCTTCAGACTATCTCCTCATATTTTTGTGGTTTTGTGGACATCATCATTTTGGCTTTACAACCCTGTGTGGGTCCTATCCTCCCCAAGAATTTTTTTCCAGTCGTCCCTATCCATCGCCTTCCTCCGCCAAGCACGTATTTCCATATTTCTCATATCTTGATCTATATTATCTAGGAATCTTGTTCTGAGTCTTCCTCTTCTTCTTTGACCAATAGTTTTATCAAGGAGCGTTTTTCTAGCTGGGTCGGTTTGCTCCATCCACATTACATGGCCTACCCACCTCAGACGTCCTATCTTAATGTGTTTTACGATATCAGGTTCCTTGTATATTCTATAGAGTTCGAAGTTGTATCGTCTTCTCCAGACACCATTTTCATTTACCGCTCCATAGATTCGCCTTAGTATTTTTCTTTCGAAACATCCTAACATGTTTTTATTGCTTTTTGTTAAAGTCCAGGTTTCTGAACCATATGTTAGGACTGGGCGTATTATTGTTTTGTACAGTTTTACTTTTGTATTTCTTGATATAACTGTAGATTTAAAAAGGAGATTAAGCTCAAAATAGCATCTATTAGTCGTGCAAATTCTGCGGTTTATCTCTGCTATAGTGTCATTTTCAGTATTGATGAGCGTTCCCAGGTATACAAATTCGTTAACTGCTTCGATGACGTCGTTTTCTATAACAAGTGGCCGTAGTATTTGTGGTTGCGTAACTATTTTCATGTATTTCGTTTTATTGGTGTTTACTATTAAACCCATTTTTGTAGCCGCTTCCTTTAGTGCTACGTACGCCTCTCGTGCAGCGTTTTCCGTTCTCCCAACAATATTGATATCATCAGCATATGCTAGGATTTGCACAGATTTGTTATATATTGAACCGGTAGTTGTGATTTGTGACGTACGTATTACTTTTTCCAGAGCTAGATTGAATAGTATACAGAAGAGTGGGTCTCCCTGACGTAGCCCGTTATTTGTTTTAAAAGGTTCAGAGAGTCCCCCTGGATTCGTACTCTTCATTCAACTTTTTCAAGGGTTAGTTTGGTTAGACCAACTGATTTGGTACTCCTAGGTCTATCATTGCTCTAAACAATTCTCTTCTATTTACAGAGTCGTAGGCTGCCTTATAGTCTATAAATATGTGGTGCGTATCTACACCGTATTCCAGTGTTTTCATGTCTTTCATGTTCAACATAATATACACATGATTGATTTAAAATTTCAACGGCGTGATTATCGTCTGCAGCAATTAAACACAGGAACTTATTATACATATTCAAAACATAGATCAATCTCCATATATATCAAATAACTTCTAAGAATAAATATTTCTACAAGTTTCCATAATATGTCTATCCAGTCTCAGAATATGAACAATTTTATGACTGGGACAATTTGTTTAATTTTTAAATTTCAATTTTCAGATGTGTAACAAACGAACTTATACTTGCCAGAATGATTTCCAATCTCCGTAGGAGCGTAACTTGAAGAAGAAGAAGATTGTCTCATAGTTACACTCTGTAGGTAAAAAAATGTTCTCATGCAAAACAATGTCGGACCAGATTGCGCCAGGTGTGTTACAGAATACCTAATTGAAGTAGTACCAGAGAAATGAATTCGACGAGCATGATCTACAGATGAATATTCTTTTGAATAGGTTTGGGTCTATCTAGGATACATAGATGACCAACCCATGGCACACGTGTTACGGAGTTGCACGAAGGAAACCAAAACCGAAAATATTTTGGAAAACTTTATTCCCCTATTCGCTCCGTGCGTGACCATGGTAGGGGTACCTTGAAACGATGCCAGCGTGCGTAGCGGCGAAATATGACACAATTGGCCCTACCTTTTTACGCATAAATTTTATCAAAAATGTGTGCAAATACATGTTGCGTATTTAGTTGTGCTAATAATAGCAAAAATAGTAAGTGTAGTTTTTATAGGTTCCCAAAGATTACATATAAATTAGAGAAAAGAAAAAGATGGATCCGTGCTATTAATATGAAAAAGGAAATATCACGTAACCTCATTTTTATGCAATTGAAATATTTAAATAATTTACCTTAAATGATATTTTATAAGGCTTCAAGCTAACTGCAGAGTGCCTGATGACTTTAGCTTTTATATCATAACTTTTACTATTACTGTTTTTAATTATATGCTCTTTCACGTGAAAAACTTGATTTGTCAGGACTAGATTTTTAACTTTTCTTTTCCGTTTGGGCTTAAAAAGATATATTATGATGAATTTTGAGAAACCCAGTTTTTAATACTACATTTATTTTGTACATAAACTGAAAAAATATAGATAAAAAGTTAATTATTAATAATTGTCAATTTCGCCTGTATTTAACAATGTCAAACATATGTCATTAATGTCATATGTTTAACCTGAAAATTGGTAGACTTCAAAACTGTCAGATGAAGGCGGTAGGTGTCGCGTCAGTCACGCACGGAGCGAATATAGTGAAAAGAGATATATTATTTATAGAACATTTTCGTGTAAGTCGACACGTTGCTTTTGGAATTGGTACTAGTTTCAGAAAGTTTTCCGTATGACTTTAGACAAGCTGGAAAGTTTGAAAACTTAGATTCTTCAGACTGTCCTCATATTTTTGTGGTTTTGTGGA
Source organism: Diabrotica undecimpunctata (assembly GCF_040954645.1). NCBI lineage: Eukaryota > Metazoa > Arthropoda > Insecta > Coleoptera > Chrysomelidae > Diabrotica > Diabrotica undecimpunctata. The sequence goes on from NC_092811.1 coordinate 99,040,326, forward strand.
CAAGAAGCGGCTTATTATAGAGATGTAGCCGACATATTTAATGTAAGTCTAAGCATAAGCAACCTACATAAAATTATTAAACGGATGACATATTTTTTAAGTAATTTATCTATTGAGATTATAAAATGGACAAACAATGAAGAAAAAGTTACAACTGAAACGTTGTTTAGAGAACAGAAAACATGTAAAAATTGACACGCCTTCGGAGGATGCGGTTTCTTATTCAGACAGAAAAATGTTTCTTCAATTTAGGCACAAGTTGTTTGTGATTACAGAAAACAAATTAAAGATGTTTATGTTGGTTTTCTAGGTTCTTTCATGATATCAGAGTATTTCGTGCATCTTCTTTATGGGGAAATTTGCCAGACAAGTGTTTATATTACTATCTAATCGGCGATAGTAATTATCCATGCTTGCCTGAAGAATGTCCTGGAAGAGAAATTTAAGAGAGATGTTTGGCTGTACCACTAACGAATTATTTAAAACAGCAGTAAATAAAATTAGAATCGCCCTAATGATATCCAATCTCCGATAGGAAAGGCACTTAAAGAAGAAGAATGCTTGCCTAATTTGTTAACACCATATCGTGACAATGGACATTTAAATAAAAGACTGTATAATTATAATACCAAATTATGTAAAAATCGCTATTTGATTGAACACTGTTCTTAACTACTGATTCTTAGAATAAAATAAATGTTTACTTAAAGTTCCTCCTGCTAAAATATGGTAACTACTCAAATAAAAATAACATATACATTATAAGAATAAACAACACATTTTTTGACCACAAAGACCAACACAAATATACATTCAATAACACCCGTGGACAAAGATCTATGATAGAGTATATTATAACCAACAGAGATATACATCCATCAAAAATAATCGACGTAAGATGCCTCAACTCAGCAGATGTAGGTAGTGACCATAGCCTAGTATGATGTAAAATAAGAATCATCCTGAAAGACTTCCCACCCAAGAGAGCGGCGCCAACACAAACAAAAATCAAAGTCGACGGACTAAATAGGGAATCCACGGAATATTTATACCGGAAAAGAATATCAGAGATGATCGCTGGGAGTGAAATATTAGAAAACGATAACATCGAGAAAAGCTGAGAAAACTCAAAAATAATATAATTAACGCAGCAACAGAATCTGTTGGAGAGGGGAAAGTAACGAACACTATCATATCAAAAAAGAAAACACCATGGTTTAGAGAGGAAGTCAAGACAAGATGTGAAGAAAAGAAGAAAGCCTTTTTACAATACAGAACACAAAATACACAACAGGGATACAACCACTATAAACGAATCAAAAATTAAACGAATACTTTAGTTAGACAAAAAAAGGAACACTAACAGAGTTTCTCAAAACAGATGTAACACGACTTCTACGAAACACAAAAAGAAATAAGGAGAATGATCAGAGGACAAAGAAAAGAGGGAAAAAAGCTATAGATCAAACGAAAGATGGGAAAGCAACAGGATGCGATAAAATACCATTCGAATTTTTACAAGTTTTTAACGAGAACAACCTGAATGTAGTATTAGAACTGTTTAATAAGATATACGATACTGGTCAAATTCCATCGGACTGGTTGAAATCTACATTTGTGCCCCTTCCCAAGAAATCGAATTCTAAGACGTGTAGTGAATGTAGCCTTATAAGTTTAATGAGTCACACCCTTAAAGTATTTTTGCGTATTATCCATTCCAGAATACGAGCAAAATTAGAACACAGCATAAGTAAGACACAGTTAGGTTTTAGATGCGGTTTTGAAACTCGAGAGCCGCTCTTTGCAATACAAGTCTTGATTCAAAAATGTCTGGATCAACAGAAAGATGTTTACGCCTGTTTTATCGACTATGAGAAAGCATTCGATACTATCAAACATGACAAACTCATAGAACTATTACATCTTACAGGACTTGACACTAAGGACATCTAGATTATAAATCAAACAGCCCACATGAAGAATTGACATATGGTGAGTGAAAACATAACCAGTTCGAGAGGGGTTAGACAGGGCTGTATTCTTTCGCCACTGCTTTTCAACCTGTACACAGAACAAATATTTCTAGAGGCACTGGAAGAGTACAACGAGGGCATCAAGATTAATGACGTACTAATAAGTAATTTTCGATATGCAGATGATACTGTTATACTGGCCGATAACATCGAAGATTTACAGATGATGCTAAATAGAGTAAATACAACTGGCAACCAATTTGGACTAAAGATCAATAGAAAGAGAACAAAATTTATGGTGATCAGTAAAAAGAACATTCAACATATCGACCTGAATTTTAAAGCCGAACATATTGAAAGAGTACACCGATTTTAATATTTGGGATATACAGTAAATGATAAGTGGGACCCAGACGTAGAGATTAAGATCCGAATTGAAATAGCAAGATCCAAATTCATCAAAATGAGAAAGCTCTTAAGCAACCGCCACCTAAGCGTTAACCTCCGATGGCGCGCCACGAAATGCTACGTACTCTCTACGCTACTTTACGGAGTTGAAGGGTGGACGTTAACAGCAGCAACTATAGGGAAGTTAGCAGCTCTAGAAATATGGCTGTATAGACGTATACTGAGAATACCTTGGACAGATAGAGTGACCAACACAGAGGTATTAAGACGAATGGGTAAAGAGGTGGAATTGTTAACAACTGTTAAAAGGAGGAAAGCGTCATACCTGGGCCATGTGTTCCGTAATGATAAGTACAGTCTGCTACAGCTTATCGTGGAAGGCAAGATTGAAGGTAGAAGAGGTTTGGGCAGAAAGAAGAAATCCTGGCTGAGAAACTTGAGAGAATGGTTTCAAATGCCAGAAGCTGCGAACATAATACATGCGGCACAAAACAAAGAAACCTATCGTTTGATGGTCGCCAACCTTCGGTAGAAGACGGCACATAAATAAAAAAGACGATAATAAACCGCCAACACCAGAGGTGACGACAAACGAAGAAATAAATATTGAGAAGAAAGAGGTAAAGGAAGCATTAAGGAAATTAGAAAATAAAAAATCGCCAGGAGAGGATAGAATACCGAACGAACTCCTAAAGTATGGAGGACCAGATCTGACCAAACATCTATTAAAACTAATCCAAAAAATAATAGAACAAAACAGAATTCCTCAAGAATGGAGATCAAGCATCCTAATATCTCTCTTCAAAGGGAGACAAATCGGACCCGGAAAATTACAGACGAATTAATTTATTAAACACAACATTAAAATTAACAACCAATGTAATAACAAATAAACTAAATGAAATTATAACACTAGCTGAAGAACAACAAGGTTTTAGGTCGGAAAGATCATACACCGACGCTATATTTATAATGAGGCAAGTGCAAGAGAAATCATTAGAATACAACAAACCGGCATATCTATGTTTCTTGGACCTTACGAAGGCATTTGACCGGGACAAATTAAAAGATTATCTACTTACTGTGCGCAAGAGAGATACCTCTAGGAATAATCAAAACGATCAAAAACCTCGTTATTTTCTCAATCCAAAACAGAATTTTCGAGCAAACGTCACGACTTCACCTTCTAACCAATTTTAGCGTTGAAAGTGCCCATGGCGAGGTTAACTTCCTGGCATTTGTAGTACTTATTACGATTTCTAGCTTCCTATAAAAATTCTCATTTACTTCATCACCTTTATCTATGGTTAAGGTATAAACTTTAATAATGTTGTGACAAACTGGCTTTGCTTAGAGTTTCAGGAGCACTACCCGATTTGACAAGGCAAAAAGTTGACCACAGTATATTCGACTGATCTATCTACGATACTACCCACACTGTAACAATGCGACAGGTCTGTGTTACGGGAAAAGTATAACATATGCTTACTAGTAGGAAGCTCGACTGAACCAGATTCATTTCGTGGAGTGTGTAGACTTTTAACATTCCAATTAGCAACTTTCATGGCTAACCTGAAGATCCATCTAAGACCTGTCAGGGCTGGTGTAAAAGCTTGCTTAGTCATGATTCATTGTACAAGGAAAAAAGCAATATAGTGCGACTACTATAGTCGCACTCATGGTTCTTCAATAATGAACCGGTCCAGAAATACGTTTTTTACGCTTCACCTTGGTATTGAGAATAGCTGCTGCCTTATTTGATTTGCTCCTAATGAACTCCAAAGCTAGTTCAGCTGCTACTTCCGCCACTGAGCTTCGTAAGTCGGGTAAGTGAGCATGTGTGATACCATGCTCAAAGACTTACTCCTTTCGACGACGACGAACTTTCGTAAAAGGAATTTTTAGATTATGTTTTAGTCACTGTGGGCAATATTTTTTAGTATACTATGCCTTTAGTATACTAATGACAAGAACTAAAGTAGTAAAGACGGCAAGAGATGGTTCCCCAATAGGAAGACGATCAGTAGGAAGACCACGAAAATGATGGAACGACAACTTACTGGAGGCACATTGAAAGACAGACAGTCATGTATATATATAAATATATATATATATATATATATATATATATATATATATATATATATATAAATAAGAAGAAGAAGAAGTAAACTTCACACCCGTCTCATCTTTTGAAATTAACTTTAAGTAAACTTCATTCTGCTTTAATAATACTTGGGCAGATATGTTTTGGTTGTTCGTTACAACAGTTTTTAGTAACTCATTTCTTTCTTTCATAAGCTTATTTTAATCTTTTAATAAATTTATTTTTTCTTTTAATAAAATATTTCTGGTCTTTTGAATTTCCAACTTTTCTCTATATATTTCCATTAATATCGCTTTTGTGTTTTATCAAGTTCAAGTTCAAACTTAATTAATCTGTCTTGAAACATTTTTTTATCATGTCTTATATTTTTAAAACCTTACTAGTTTTAGTCTTGATGATTCGTCTTCTGGGAACTAATTTTCTTTTGTGCACATTTTGTTCTTGATGTATCTGGTTCTGAACTGGTAGACGCCTTATTGATGGAAGATAAAAGTTCAGTTGAATACAAATTAGCTGCAGTATTGGATAAACTAGTATTTGGAACAGAAACGTCACTTTCAATTTCGTCGATAAGGTGTTTACGTTGATAACAGAAGTTGGGGTCAAATGTTTTTTTTTCCACCTAATATCTTATGCACTTCTTGAGCATAATCAAACGATTTGCGATACATTCCAGTTTTCTTTCTATCATCTACAAACTTTTTGTAGTTTCTTAAAACCCTTCATCTATTTTCGCCGTTAGCATGTGTTACATTTATTCTAAACTTTGTTTTGATATCATAACAAATCACTTCCCACATTTTTTTTTGAAATATCTAACTTACATAGTTCCTACTTTTTTTCTAATTAAATTATAAGCATCCACTAATATTTTTGTATTTTTTTGGTTCAAATAAGTTTTAATTTATCATTCGGTTCCACATTTTGAAAATCAAATAAGACTCCAATATTTCTACAAAATCAAATTGAATTTAAATAAATAACATTTTTTCCGTTTAATATTGTTACTTTGATTGTTGTTATCATCCATTGCTACCTTTCAAAAAACAATGACGACTATAGATAGATATAGAAAGTTATTCTTTAATAATATCCTGCAAAAAAGCTTATATCATATTATAACTAATCAGTTGAGCACCTAGATTTTCCTGTGAGGGGGATTTTGGTTGGGTACCGAAATTTTTTTTATGCTACGTCCATTTTGAGTCCTTAAAATTTGTGAGTAACAGTGTCGGAATAGTGCCCTGGGAGAGGGGTTTAACCCCCAAAACCCCCCCTGGGTGCACCACTGTAACTAATGTAATGTTATATGTAACATATGGAAACATTCTGTAGAATTACGATTTCATCCGATGTGATATAAATCGTCGCGTCGTTCGTAGAGCTGCCAAATTGCCAACCGTTCCAAACTGTGTGATGAACAGACATGCACAGTAATTTTCAGTTGTAAACAGTTTGCAATTTGTTCTACGAACAAACCTAATACTATATCCTATGAAAATTGTTGGCTGTTTTACCAATACGCTGAATTGTAGTGCTAACGTGTTCAGTAAAGAAATTAGTTAAAAATAATATGTAGGGTGGAGCTACGTAGATGATGTATTTGCTCTCAATATGGTCTCATGGATCAGAACTGTTGGACACATTCCTGAATTATATAACCGAAAAAGAAGCGACAAGAAATAACATTTACCATGGAAAAGGAATTTATTAACACATTACATTTTCTAGATCTTTTAATCTCAAAGAAGGATACTAGATATGAGACTTAGGTGTAAGGAAAACAAACCCACACCAACAAATATCTAAATTACAAATCAAGTCGTAACGTCAATATTAAAAAGGGAGTCATTAAATCCTTATAAAGTGGAGCCAAAATTACTTGTTTTAAAGTTAACATCTGGTTTATTAACAACAAACACATTGAGATATATTGTATCTAAAACTAAACCTAGCAATAAAAAAGAAAGAACAAAGACTTGTATTTATAAAACACCTTGTGAATGCGAACATTTATATTTAGGTGAAACGTCAAGACCATTAAATATTAGAATAACTAAACATCAATCTTATATCGAAAATGGAGAATTTGAAGGATTCAAGTATAGTCTTGACAGAAACAGTTGGTAAAAAGAAAAAAATCAAAGAAGCGGCTCTAAAGAAGAGGAAAGTGATAGAAAGAAAATACCACTTTTAGTAAGTCAATAACATATTGAGGATACATTCTTTTATGTTTTTAAATATCATAAATATGAAATTAGTGTTTGGTGTTATTATTAAGAGTAAACTAAATGTCATGAGATTTTTTCATATTCGAATGAACTATCTTCCAATAAATTCGTCCCAGGAACGCAACTCAAAAATATTGACAATATCATTCTAAAATCACCTACTTTGAAATGTATTATATATACCTGAACTGTCAATATGAATGAGTCAAATAAAATTAAAATATTAGAAGAATTTTTCACCAAGTAATAAAAAATTTGTTTAATTTTAATGTTTTGTATTTTGAGAACTATTTCAGAAGTGGAAATCGATAAGTCACATACACTTATTTTGATCCACAAGGAATCTAAGTTCCTGTAGTTGGCTATATACCATATATAACAAAAATTTTTTTAAAAATCCTTTATAAAAGGTATATAATTTAAAAAACCCAATCGGGCTATATCACAAAACGTTTTCGGAATCCATATTCCATCATCAGTGCACTTAAAAAGTATATAACCACTTAATTAAAAAGAACGTGAGATTTAAATTTTGACCAAGGTTAATACAAATTATGGTTAATACTTACTAGGTGGGTATATATGTATTGAGCCACTAAATATGTGGGTAAAAACCCGTTAACATTATATGGTAATACATTCTATGATGTTAAAGTTACCAATGGATTTGGCAACACGGCGACGTATGACTCCACGTGAAGTTGCTGGTCCTGAGACGATGTGTCTACGAGGACCCGATGAAAGCAACTGATTGATTCCAAAACCTCTCTTTCAATACATTATACTCTCTATCTTCCCCACTTCTTTCTATCCAACCTAAACTTCGAGTCTGACCCCTATACCTAATGTTTTTTATGCTTCTTTTCGACACCTCTAAATTCAGAGTAGATTATTGGTCATCCCCCTCCTAAACTATTCAGTTCTCATTTTACTTATCCACACATCTCCCCCAGGGTTTGGTTTCGGATCTCTGGAGACCCCAGCCTTCTGTAGTCTTTCCTCTTCTCATAATTTTAAAAACATCGTAACTTCCTTTTTTACTCAAATTTAACAGAGCCACTTACAACTTATAACTTATCCTTTCATATTTCCCATGTACCTAGTGTTGCTTTATAGCAAATAGGGCCTTTTCTTCTTAAGTTATAAGTTGAGTACTATACGATCATCATATTACAAAAAACCACGTCCCAAACATCAATTTTTGTCCATCTCATATATTTGTGAACACACACAAAACAACAATCCAACTTCTTCTGTGAACACCTAATCAGTTATTTACGTTCATGACCTTGTAACTTAAAAAGTTTTACATTTAACAGGTACCAAATGTTGCCTTTTAACATACAGTGCCTTCTATGCTTAAGTTATAAGTTAAATATTACATGAACATTAGATTACATAAGCTTTTATTTTTTCACTCAACACCACCTCCAAATATAAAATATATCAATTCCTATTTCACCCATCAACAATAAATTTTCAAGAATCCAACTTAAGAAAACATAAGGGGCCTTATATCAGAATCTCTAATTCACACTACTATAAGACGTATTTATAGTTGGTTGCCTAACAATACCCACTCAATTTTCTCACCACATACATTAATTAATAAAACAATTTCCACCATGTTCTTAAAAATAAATTCAGGACAAATTAACAACTTAAAACAACAACATTGATGGTTGTTACTGTTACATTATTTTAATTTTAACTTTTTCAATTTTTAAATAGCGTTGGCATTCTGTCTTAATCGGACTAACACATGAAGTTACACTGACTGCTTTGTTCGGACTTCCGTCCTAACTTGTCAAGATTGTCATTTCAATCAGTTGCTTTGGTAGAGTCATACTGGTAACTTTAACATCATAGAATGTATTACCATATAATGTTAACGAGTTTTTACCCACACATTTAGTGGCTCAATACATGTATACCCACCTAGTAAGTATTAACCACATTTTGTATTAACCTTGGTAAAAATTTAAGTGGTTATATACTTTTTAGGTGCACTGATGATGGAATATGGATTCCGAAAACGTTTTGTGATATAGCCCGATTGGGTTTTTTAAATTATGTACCTTTTATAAAGGATTTTTAATAATTTTTTTTTACTTATTTTGAAGCAAAAAAGGGGGCCTACTTCTAACAAAAATAGTAAATTGTATGAAGATACCACAAGAAAATAGGTTCCGAACAATATTAATAAAAAACTAATTGTAAATTAAATTTTTCCGTTAAACTCCATTATTTACCAGACACATTAGAGATGCCTTTTTTCGATGCCATTTTCATCTAATTAGTTTAATTTAATGTGCCGTTCTGTTCCATCATATTTTTTGTATGTTAAATTGCGAGAAGTAAAATGAGAAATTATTTTTTCCACTAATTTAACACCTTTTGCTGTTATAATTACAATATTTTACAAAGCCTCTCTCTTCTCTAGATATTAAAGCTTTTCCCCTCTTTTATCTTTTCAAATTCTGCGTTTGGGTTTATTACTATTTTCTTTAAATTCTTTTAGTGTTGTAGTCTAATATTTCTTTTATTCTATCTGATCTAAAATATACACAGTCGTAAATATTTAATATTCTCTTAATTAAAAAAGAGCAACGTATTTCTTTCTGCGCTCTATCGATCCCCCTGTTGCATTTTACGTTTTTCATTAAATTTATTGTTACTTCTAATCCTCTCATTTGTGATAAAAGTTCACAACAACAAGAATCCCCTGCCCATTTCAATTTCATTAGTAAGCAGGTAATTTCACGTCCAACAAAGTCGTGAATAAATGTAATTTACCAAAGCAAACAATTCCGAAACCATAGTCGTGTAGTACGAGATTTCTTAAGGGAAACAAGGATGAAAACATGTACTTTGTTTCTCTTTATTATCTTAAATGCGGCTTGTAATAGACTTTGTATTAATTAGCATTTAATATTTTAATCAACTACAATTAAATCTCTTTGATCACAAGTGTAGCGTGGTTCCAAAAGTAAAATAACCTCTAAATTGTAAATCTCATCTTGAATATATTACACAGTTGTTAAATATTATTAAAGCTCGGATTATAGGCAAAATGCCTTTGTTGCCTATTTTGCCTATTATAATTGTTTTTTTGCACTCTTTGCCTTTTTTCGTAAATTTTAAAGTTTCATGGTACTACCCATGATATTATTCTATTACTAAACCATTCTATAATAAAATTTTGGGTCAATAATAAAATATCAATGGTTTGTTTATATAACAGATTTCTAGGAAAATGTACCTGATCGAGACTTAAGGGTTAACTATTTGGAAATCCCTAAGCTTTATTAGTTTATTATCAGTTGTACAGTCGGTTACTGTATCAGAGTTTAGTCACAAATTGCTATATCCTAGTTTAGTTTTGTTGCGTATACCGAAAAGCAAACACGTTTTAAAACGTTTTAGACATTTGTGTGAAAAGATGACATCTAAATTAAGGCTATGGATCGCACCTTAGATCGCACTTTCTCTAGAAAGAGATGGAGCATTTTGTAAACCATGCGGCAAATCGGTAAGTTTTATTTTTTCTCTTTTTTTCTCGTCCCACAACATAACTAAATGCTAAAGCGGTTTTAGAATTCTAATTATTTTTTTTTTAATTCTCAGATTTCAAGTAGAAAAAAGTACTTTATTGACCAGCATTGTGGAACCTCACTTCATAAACGTAATTTGGAAAAATTAAATTTCTCTAAGTTAGCCCAAATATCTCTGCGGGATAGTTTAAGCAGTTCAAAAAAAAAAGGAGGAAGACGCATTTAAATTTGATTTATGCCAGATGATGATTGCATCCAACATTCCTCTATATAAAGTTAATAACCCTAGTTTTAAATGCTTTTTCGAAAAATATCTTAATAAATCCTTACCAGACGAGAGTACATTGAGAAAACATACTGTGGAAAAATGTTATGTGGAATGTATTTCAAAAATTAAGTGGGAGTTAAAGGGCAATTTTTTGTATATTATCGTGGATGAAACGACAGATGTATGCGGCAGGTATATAGCTAATTTAATGATTGGAATTTTGAACGAAAACTTTGCGAGAAAACCTTATTTAGTTGCCGTTAAAGAATTGGAAAACAATTTAACAATAAGTCGATTTATACAAGATAGTTTAACAAACCTCTTTTTACCCAACGCTATACCAGTGAATAAAAAAGTTTTAATGCTTTCAGATGCTGCACCATATATGTTAAAAGCTGCTGTTAATTTAAAGATTTTTATCCTAATTTAATTCATTGCACTTGTGTAGCCCACGGGGTAAATAGAATTGTTGAAGAAATAAGAAATCTGTTTCCGTTGGTAAATAATTTTATAAATTTTATGAAAAAAGTTTTTGTAAAGGCTCCGTTGAGGGTGCAAATATATAAAGAAAGACTTCCCGGTGTCCCTTTGCCACCTAAACCAGTAATTACAAGGTGGGGAACCTGGCTCGAAGCAGTTTTTTTCACTTTGAACACTGCAATGAAATAGAATTAGTTATGTCAGAATTTGATGATGATATTTCCGAAGCCATTCGAGAAACAAAAAAAAATATTAAAAAATCCCAGATTGAAACAGGAACTCGCTTATATCAATGACAATTATAAATTAATAGTTACCACAATTACGTTATTAGAAAAACAAGAGATAAATTTATGTGAGTCAGTAAAATTAATAGATAATTTAAAGACGAAAATTAAATCGGCACCTGGAAGTAACGGTCAATTAATTAAAAAAAAAAATGAAATATGTTTTCGACAAGAATGAAGGTTTTTCGTTTTTATCTAATGTTGCTAAAGTTTTGAATGGGACATTTTCCGAGGAATTTCAAATTATGCCAGATTTATTATCTGCTCTAAAATATGCTCCAATTACATCTGTCGATATCGAACGTTCTTTTTCAATGTACAAATAAATTTTAAGTGATCGAAGACATAGTTTTAAGACCAAAAATGTTGGAAAACATTTAGTTGTTTCTATTAATGATAAAATTTTAAGTGGTTACAATGTTTAATTATTAATTTACAGTTATTTAGTTACTAGTTTATTTATACTAATGTTATGATTATGATGTGTAAATATACCTGCCTAAGTTAATATTACGTTAATTCACTTTGTACAATAAATAATAAGTTATATTCCTTTATTGCCTATATTTTGCCTAAATGTTAATATTCCTGCCTTTTTTATTAAAAATCTTTGCCTATATAGGCGCCTTTTTCTTCAATTTTTGTTGCCTATAAATCCGAGCTTTAAATATTATAATATATGATATACGTGTTTTGTTAAAGAATTGGAAAATTAGTAGAAGCAAGGATTGGTAATAAAAACTGCAATAAACCAGATCTTAGTTACTGAAGATGACTGAAATGACCGAATTAGTAGAATGCTATTCAAAAGATAAATTGCGACTAGATAAAAAACTAAAAACAAGCAAGCAAATTTTGGCGACAAATGCTCCAATGTTGACCACATATGTACCCTCAGACTCGTCTTCATACCTCTGTAATACGTTATCTGATGACAAAAAAGACATAATTGCGTTTTTATCATTGTCAGACACCCAAAGAAATTCCTAATATGAGAGAAGTTTGACGGGGATGTATACTCTGTCCGCTTTTATTTAATTTTTATGCAGAAAGGATTTTTGGAGAAGTTGAGGAAAACAGAACAGAAGGAATAATTTCCAACGGCGTAGTCATCGACAGCTTAAGAAATGCTGATGACATAGTTTTGCTAACAACGGATGAAACCATTAATCCATGAAGAAGTACTAAGAAGAATAGAGAACAGCAGGGAGATACTGGATTCCATCAAAATAAGAAAACTACAATATCTGGATCATATAACACGTGGTAACAGATATGAATTCCTAAAACTAATAATGCAGGGAAAGATTCAAGGAAAGCGCAGCATAGGTAAAAGAAGAATGTCCTTGCTGAGAAACCTCAGAGAATGGTTTAAATGCAGCTCAACTGAACTCTTTCGGGCTCTAGTGTCAAAAGTTAGAATAGCAGTGATGATTGCCAACCTTCATCGGGGAGATGCCCAGCGTTTGGAATATGTTTAACGTGCCCAGTTTCTCCAAATTTTCGGACTATTTTACTCACTGTTGATTGGCTGATGGGTCTGTCTGGATATTTTGCGTTGAATAAATTGCATACCTCGTTCTGTGTTCTTTTTTATCTCCGCATCCGCTAAGAATTAATATTTCTATGCGTTGTGTCTCATTTAGGTGAGCCATAATTTAGTATTCAAAAGTAAAAATTACAATTGACAACTGATGACAATTCACAAAATCAAAACATTTACGTCAATAAATATTACAGTAACTATGCCACTATCACTTGCTTGAATTAACATTTGACAAAAAGTTTCAGTGTTTATGGGATAACTTTTTGTGTCCATTATTATTTTTACTTATTTTTGCTTTTTTAAGTATTTACTTCAGAAAGTCATAGCATGAACCGATGGCTGGCATTTCGAACATTTAATTTAAAATAATGGTTATGCATAATTTGATTACTTTAATGTACATTATGAATTAAATCATTAGTTGTATATATATGTGGCTAAACACCCCTTTAGGGGTTACGCCGCTTACGCTCTCTAGATCTATGTTTTGAGGTAGATCAGTCCTCATGTTCCTTATTTAATTTTCTCAGTTATTTTTCTCCATTGTGTCCTATCTCTGGTTTTTCCTTTCCACTGTCGTATGCCCGCCTTGTTGAGATCATTTACAACTTCTTGTAACCATGTAGATCTTGGTCTTCCACGTCTTCTTTTGCCAGCTGGTGTCCATTCCAATATTGAGAATATCGTCGTAGTTGATCCTGATCTCCATACGTGTCCTAGCCATTTTGCTCTTTGTTGTTTTATTTTACACACTATATCTTCCTTAATTTCTTCCAGTAGCTCAAGGTTCGTTCTTTGTCTAAATTCATTTTCATTTATTTTTATTGGTCCCAGTATTGCTCTTAGTATTTTTCTTTCTTGTATTCTAAGGTTTTCCTCTTGTTTTTTTGTCATGCTGAGGGTTTCGGCTGCATACATCATCGTCGGTCGAATTATTGTTTTGTATACCTTCATTTTCGATTTCTTACTCAATAGTTTATTTTTTAGTAATTTCTTATTTGCATGGAAGGTCTTATTTGCTGTAATAATCCTTTCTTTGATTTCTGTTTCTCTTTCTCCATTGTTTGTTATTAATATTCCCAAGTACTTAAATTTTTCGACTTCTTCAAAAATGTATTCGCCTAGTCTAACCTTTTTGTTTTCAAAGTTTTTATCAAATCTCATTATTTTTGTTTTTTCTTGGTTTATTTTTAATCCCATTACTTTTCCTTCTGTTACCATTTCATTTAACATTTTTTCCATTGTTTTTCTATTTTTTGTTATTAGCACAATATCGTCAGCGTATGCTATTATTTGTCCTTCTCTAGTTCTAAGGGTACCTTTGTTTATTTTCCTGACGATGTATTCCAGGGCAAGATTAAACAGGGTTGCTGATAACGAATCTCCTTGTCTAACCCCTTTATTTATGACAAATTCTTCTGTGTCTCCTACTTGAGTTTTTATACTCACTACAGTTCTACTCATTGTCATTTTTATTAATCGTCTTAATTTGTTTTGTATTCCCATTTCTTTCAGAGCTACCATTAATTTTGATCTTTTTATTGTATCAAATGCTTGCTGAAAATCTATAAAAAGCAGTTCAATTTCTATTTTATATCCATGAGCTTTTTCCATAATTTGTTTAACTGTATGTATGGCATCTGTTGTAGACTTTCCCTTAATAAATCCGCATTGATAGTGTCCTATGATATTCGTCATAGCGTTGGTCAGTCTTCGATGTATTAAGGTCGACATAATTTTATATGCTGTGTTTAATAGCGTCAGTCCTCTGTAGTTATTACACATTTGTTGGTCTCCTTTTTTATGAATCGTGATAATTTGTCCTTTGTTCCATTCTTCCGGCATTTTTTCTTCGTCCCATATGTCTTTTATTAAATTGTACAGTTTTTCTTTTAATTCTTCACCACCATATTTTATAAGTTCCATATTGATCCCGTCTGATCCTGAAGATTTACCATTACGGCTGCTATTTATAATTTCCTCAACTTCCTCTTTTGTTGGTCTTTCTAGCTGGTTTCCTAACATCATTGTCTCTTCTTCTACGTTTTCATTTAGGTCTTGATCTTCTTGCTCTGTTAATAATTCTTTAAAATAGTGAGTCCAAATTTCTTTATACTCTTCATCATTTTCTGATACTTTTCCATTTTTATCTTTTATGCCTTTTATCTTTCCTTTAAAAGTTTTGTTTTGCTCGCTAATTTTCTTATAAAATGCTTTTGTGTTTCTGTTCTTACTTTCTTTTTCTATTTCTTTTATCTTATCATCTAACCAGGCACGTTTAATTTTCCTTATTTTTTTCTTACATTCATTCCTTATTCTATTGTATTCTTCCCTATAATCCTGTCTATTTGTTCTTATCCACATTTGTCTAATTTCTATCTTCTTTTTTAGCATGTTATGGCATTCTTCATTATACCATTCTTGTTTTTTTTTGTTTCTTTTTTTTCCTATGTGTACATCCGCTGTTTCATTTATACATTTTTTTAAATTTCTCCATTCTGTTTCTATATCCTTTGTATATTTACACTGTTCCTTTAGTTTTTTGTTCATGTCATCAGCATACTTAATCCTTATGTCTGGAGCATTCAGTTTTTCTACGTACCATTTGTCTTTCATTGTCGTGTTTTTTAGAGTTCTTTTGACTTTTTGTTTTACCTTTGCAGTCACCATAAAATGATCTGTGTCTGCATGCGCACCTCTGTAAGTTCTCACGTCCGTAACCGATGTTTGTTTCCTTCTTGTAATCAGAATATGGTCTATTTGGGACCATGTTTTTTGGTCTGGGGAAATCCATGTTACTTTATGGTATTTAGGATGTTCGAAATTTGTACTAATGATAATCATATTGGTACTAGCTGCTAGGTTACATAATCTTTGACCATTGTCATTTGTTTTTTCGTGTAATGTGTGTTTACCTGCTACTTGGTTAATGTAGTCTTCCTTACCTACTTGGGCGTTAAAATCTCCCATTACCAGTATTGTGTCTTCTCTAGGTAAATTCTCCATTTCTCGTTCAAGTTCCTCATACATTTTGTCTTTTTCCTCCGCAGCAGCACTTTCAGTTGGAGCATATACGTTTATGATTGATATATTAAATGGTTTGGCGTTAATTCTCAGGTAAGCCATACGTTCATTTATTGGTTTAAATTGCATAATGTTATTTTTTATTTTTCCCATAATTATGAAAGCAACTCCATATTGACCTTGTTTTCCATGTCCCGAATACTGTAGTGTGTAGTTTTTTTTATTTATTTCTCCTTGACCTGCCCATCTAATTTCTTGAATCACTGCAATATCAATTTGGTATCTTTCTAGTTCTGAGACAATCTCCTGCATTTTTCCTGGTTCAAGCATTGTTCTGATGTTCCACGTACTTATTTTTAGTTCATCGCGTTTTTTCATTTTTCTATTATATTTTTTCCTGCTCGTCTGTTTTATCTTATCTAATCTATTCATGTCCTTTTCCTTTGTCATTTTCGTTTCCGTTTTTTGTTGTGTGTACGATATTTGTTGTTTTATCGGTTTTTTGGCGTGTCTTGGTTTGCCTTTTCCAGTTCATTCTTCTCTTTGTTCCATTTCCATATAGCCCCGTCAATATTTAATTTTTGATAACCTACTCTGGTGTTCATACCTTTTTCTTGTTGAAATTTTGCAATTTTCCGTATTTCTTGTTGGATCTTCATCTCTTCTTGCGTTAGATCGTTATTGATGTATATTTCTGGCTTTGATGCCCTTAGTTTGTTTTTGTTCTTCATGATTTTAATTTTTTCATTTCTGTTTTTTAGTTTTACAAGACATGTTTTGTCGCCTATTTTATAAGCATCTTCTATTTCTACTTTAATGCCTAATTCTTTTTCCACGAAATTTGCCATAATCTCGTTGACTACATTTGGGTTATTTGTATCCATCGGTAGACCCTGGACAATAACATTGTTAGCCTTTCTCTCTTTCTCGAGCTGTTCTACCTTCATTTTCACTATCTTTAGTTCCTGCTTCATTTCATCATTTTCCTTTTTTAGTTGTTGGTTACTTTGTTTGAATTCATTTATTTCTTTTTTTAATTCTCTGAGGTCATTTCTATATTCTCGTTGTTCTTCTTTTATTCCTTTTACCTCCGTTGTTAGATGTTTTGTTTGATCTGTTAAATTTTGCATCATTTTTAAAAGCTGATCTATTTTGTTTTCATCTTTCTGTTGTTTGGTTGGTGTTCTGGTAAGTTTCTTGCTCTTGTTGAAAATATCTTCATCATCTTCCTTTCGACTTCTTTTTTTATTGTCTTCTGAGGTGTAGTCATCATCGCTATCCATTTTTATTTCTTTTTTATGTATTTTTTACTCTATATTATAGCAAGCGGTAAGTTCTAGTTCTCCGGTCAACCCGTCAGAAGCTCTAGAACTTCTCAAGCAATAATTGAGTATGAAATTTAAATTTATTAAATATTTTATTTCTTCTAAATTTTGTTTATTTAGTTAATATTATTAATTAGCGGATTTCCTTTCTTGGATTTTTGAAACTTTTTGGATAACCGGCAACGTCGCATTCAATTTGATCAAGACTTGTCTTCTTATCTGTTATTAAAAGAACTGGAATTTCTAAATGTCGTTTTGTTTTGAATACAATAAAATGTTTTAAAACTTACTTACAGGTCACTTTTTGCCAATTTTCTTTGCACTGCAGAGAGTTTATGTCCTCATACAATTTTTCACGTATAGTTTGGATTTTATTTCTCACTATTACCTCAAAAATCGGAATAAACACTGGTAAAAATGTTTAACACTTTTATTTCGATCATTAGTTGTAATTTAGTTAAATTTAAATAAAAAAAATTGTTTTTATACCCTTTTTTCTTAAAAATATCTGTCCAATTGTGTAATACTATATATAAAAAACACAGAACTTTTTATAAATACAATAAACTGATATTTGGCTGATTACGATTCTGACAATTGTCAGATTTAACTAAAATGTAATGATTCACACTTTTGAAATTATTCTAGGTGACATCAAAATTATTGGCACATTAAAAGAAGGGTTTGGTCGGTGGTTGTTCGGTGGTTTGGTTTAAACTATATTAAATACTGTCTACGTTATCTATAATCACAAAATTAAAACAACAAATCTTGAACAATCGCATACGTGATAACTCGCATCGTTACATTGTTGCTATCAAAAACACAAACGCGATTGCTGGCATGTTAAATTTGTACTGGCAAGGCCAGTTTTAGGTATACCTTCCAAACCTTGTCTATCCCTTTAATGTATTATTTATGGAAAATTCCTGGAGTATGGGGTTAATTGGAATGCAAATAAAAAAAGTTTTATAATGCATCTGAAAATGCTAGATTTTGTTTAGAAGCATACGTCGTCGCGGGTTAAATCAATTTAATCAGCTGAGACGCCTATGGTCTTAACCCCAACCCTACTCACATCATTAAACAAACGCATTTCAATAAATAAACTAAAAAACTATTTAATTGAATAAAAACGCACGAAAACACGCGTTTCTAGGGGAAAAAACTTTAAAAGTTCAGAATAGTAAAAGAGGGAGGAAGAATAGGTAACATTTCCTCAATAAAGCGGCCCACCCCCAGGTGACAGATGATCTACCGCTGCGTGTTTCCCTTCCATTCTTCCTACCGGCGCGGCGTACTTCCAGCTGAGTTTCACAATACTAATTGTGTCTACGTAGTCGACAAAGGCTTAATAAGCCACATCGTCACAAAACTTTTGTGACATATTCTTGTATAGTCCAAGCAAATCTTTTTTTATAATATAAGGGTATAGTATAAGTATAATATGTTGCTATATGCAAATTTAAAATACTAAAATACAATAAAATATTCTATATATTCTATATTCTATATTTATTATAAATAAAACAAACTGTTGTAAAAATCTTAAAATCGTACAAAAAAAAATTAATCACTATCAGGTTAAGTGATACTATATTGAAAATTTTAATGTCTTCATTGGCGGAACACTTTTTTTTAAGTATTTGTATTACTTTAACTTTCAAATCAAAATCTAACTCTAAAATGGGAATTTTGGTTAAAATTTCATTTTTCAAAATGTGAGCTGGCAGCCACCAGGAAGATTTTTATCGCAAAATGCCTATAAGAGTCCAACGACTTGTTTATTCCTATTAATAACGAGTCGGCAATTGGCAAATCTAACAAGCGAAGACGCCGTCGCCGTGGCTCATGGCTTGCGTTTTTCTTGTCAGTAATTAGATTAGAGCAGTACAACGCAGTCGTACGTAAAAAAGCAACAAAAACTTATAAAATATTGGCAAGAAATTCTATTAGATGAAGAATTGGACGAGTTTAGCGACACGTATCTTTCAGACGAGTGCCAACCAACTGATTCTAGTGACAGTGAAAAGGAATTGATTACTCCGGAACAGAATAAAAAAAGGAAACGTGTGGCCGAAAAGATGTGTCGGCGTCCACCAGTAAAGAAAAAGAATGACAAATTCCGGAGAACATGTTGATACTGCTATAGATTGCACAAGATTCTGAACTCTCCGAATAGGAAATTTTAGAAGAACCAATAGTATCCAATGCAATGAATGGAGCTATTGTCTGGGAGCCGGTCAACAGCGAAAATTTACAGAAATTTACATTTGGGGACTATAATTCTGCAGATTTTTATACACGAATATACGAAAACTTCTACAACGGTCATTTATCCATAATGGTAAATATCTAATTTATTTTGTTCAACCGATTTTGATTTTTTTTTAATTTTTAGGTCGAAATAACAAATCGTTATGCTCTGCAGTGTCAGGAAAGATATCAGAAAAAAAGCTCACGTATTACCGCGTGACATGACAGTGATATCGCTGAAATAAAACGATTCCTGGGTATAGTTATATGGTTATGTCATTTTCCATCTTTTCGTTCGTACTGGTCAAAGAATATTCTTTATGTGAATAATACCAAAAAATGATGTCAAGGAATCGCTTTCAGTTATTGTGGAAAATGCGGCATTTCAACGATAATTCAATAACAACAGATGACCGTTTGCAGAAGATCGTTGCTTTGGTTAGCAGACTGAAAGATAAATTCGACCCAAAGGAAAACGTGTGTATTGACGAAACTTTAGTGCCTTTTTAAGGGCAATTAAAAGTAGGCGAACATGTATCTGAACAAAGTAATTTGAGCATCGTTGTTCAGAAGTGAAGGAACAAGCGAGATGTGCTGATGATTAGTACCAAATTCTCTGACGAAATGGTGACAATGTAGAAGGCACGCAGTGATGTTGTAAAGCCAAAGAATGTCAACAAATATAATAAGCTTTATTTTGCCATTACGTAAAGAAATAAAATGATACAGAAAATTAATGATGGAGCTCTTAACTGGCACAGCACCTATAAATACCTATGTCGTGCATCAAAGCATTGCCATTGAAAGCATGACGATTACCAAATTCAAGAAAGAGGTAACTTGGGTCCTATTAGGAGAATTTATTGTCACACCAGTCATTATGGTAAGATAAATGACACAGGTAAAATACCAACAGACTGGCTAAAATCAACATTAGTAGCATTACCAAAAATATCGAATTCCTCACAATGCGATGATTATCGAATATTAAGCTGTTAAAAATTATGTTATGTTAAAAATTAAAATTTTTCTCAGAATTATCCATACACGAATTTACAAGAAGTGCGAGTTCCAGACGAGTGACACTCAATTCGGATTTTGAAACGGATTGGGAACACGGGAGGCTCTTTTTGCTTTAAATGTGTTAACGCAATGATGCAGAGACATAAATGTAGATGTATATGCGTGTTTTATTGACTATCGAAAAGCATTTGACTGCGTTAACCATCAAAAGATGATCGAAATTCTGAGAACAAATGGAGTTGACGAACAACACTTGCGAATTATCTCAAAACTATACTGGCACCAAACGGCAACAATTGAAATAGAGCACACAACATCCGAAGATATACAAATCCGACGAGGAGTGAGACAAGGTTGCGTCTTATCACCGCTACTGTTTAATTTATATTCGGAGTCTATATTCAGAGAAGCATTAGACGAGGTCCAAGGCGGAATTAAGATTAACGGAATCAGCATAGACAACATCAGATATGCATGAAAACATTTTTTACAAGATCAGACCTTAGTCTGCAGCTTAGAATCCAAATGATCCAAATCCAAAATCCAAAAGTTCTACAGGAAGGGAAAGCACAGGGCAAGAGATCAGTAGGAAGACGCCAGAACTCGTAGCTGAAAGACCTGAGGAGATGGTAAGACCGCTCATCCGCAGAAATCTTTCGCGCAGCAGTTTCCAAAACTACAATTGCCATTTGGATTGCCAACCCTTGCAAGGAGATGGCGCCATGAGAAGAAGAAGTCATTATGGAAAATAGTCACAAACTCAGCGATGTTGGTCATGCAGGCAGAAGACAATGTACAACGTGTTGAGCAAAAATGGTAGAAGAGGAAGGAAGGCAAGTAGCACAGAGGAAAGCAACCAATATCTCATTGACATGTGATGGCTGTAAAAAATTCTATTGCCTTGGCTGATTTTTTGTGATACATTCCGTGACAAAAAACTAAATTAGTACTTTGAGTCAATTTTGATAAAATGTTATTACGTTTTGTTTTATGAAAATAAAGCTTTGTCTAAAATGTGTTCTTACTATGAATATATAAAAAACAAATATATAATTACGCAATATAAATATTATGGGCCATGTGAGTCCTCGTTGACATCTCAGGAGCACAGGCCAAGTATGCTTTCTAGATCATCTGGCCGGGCTCGAAATGTCCCCGTGTATTTTAAATGAATTTGAGAAGCCGCTGTTGAGCTACGCAGCATTTTTTCACGACCTAGCGCGTGAGTCCACGTCGGCATCACGCAGCCCGTATATAACTTTTATGTGTGAGTTCGTGTTGGCTTCTCACGGCACTTAATCTGTTAATTTAAAGATATCTAATATAAAGAAAATATTTTTTTGAAGATGCTAATATTGGTATACTAAATAAGAGAGGAAATAAAAAACTGGAGACGATTTATATTTATAATGAAAAGTATCTCTCTACTGTGGTTTTTAAGATAATACAAATACTATCTCGAAGTCAAACCACAACATTGTAAAAAATCTTTAGTATTTAAAACCTTGGATGCGTTTCGACATCTCTTCTATCCTCAGCTATAAATTTAGAAGAAGGAAGGTACATCTACAATGCATAAGAATACACAACTTTAAGGAAGAACTTAGTGGATAGAAGATTATTTAATGTTAACATTTGCTGCTTACGGAGTATAATTAAAAGAAATAGGCTAGGTTATCAGCACCATAGGAGATAATATCTCCTACGGCGCTGATAATCTAGCCTCTTTATTTTAATTATACTCCGTACAGATCAAATTATTACATTAAATAATCTTTTGCTTCTACCCACAAGTTCTTTCTTAAAGTTGTGTATTCTTGAGCATTTCACATTTACCTTCCTTCTCCTAAATTTATAGCCGAGGAAGACAGGGATGACAGGGACAATGTTTTAAATACTAAAGCATTTTTAAAATTTTGTGGTTTTACTTCGTGTTAGTATTTGTATTATCTTACAAGTCACATTAGATAGATACTTTTCATTATGAACCATGTCAGTACGATGAGTTGTATTAATAAATACAGCAGAGTCAATTAAAAGAAAGCATATTTTACTAAAAATATGGTTTTTGAACCAATAGAAGAAACAACAAATATACCCTAATTCCATTTCAATTAACTCTAATTTCAACACGAAGATAGCTTTCAAAACCATAACCAGAGCCAAACTTTTATGGATCTCCGAAGAAGTTAAATCACTTTCTAAACAGCTCAACAACGTTAATAGTAATCTTAAATTTCTATTTTTCTGTTTAACGGATAAGTTACAATATATTGAATTTATCCAACTTAATAAAGACATCAGCGATGATGTCGAGGATCTTGATAAGTCAAAATTTCTCTCTCTAAAGAATAAATTACCAAGCAACCTCATTCACAGAATAGGATGACTCAAGTTAATAACATAAACCAAATTATTTAAATCTTGGCTTTAAACATAACTTCTACTCAAATAACCGAATAGAAGACTTTAATTTCTTTATCTGTAATTTCTCAAGAACCACCTAAATACTTTTTTGGCTTCATACACTTTCTAGGTCCACACTCCTATTCTATTCAAAACATCTTGTCAAAATACAACACACTTGTATCTATAGTCCAATATAAATATCGGATCATTAATCAATACCAAAGATGTAGTCCCTATGCTACAAAATCCTGGAGTTTATAAACTTTGTTGTGCTTCTTGTTGTAAAGCAGTTTGCATTGGCCAAAGTGGCAGGAGAATAGAGACACGCATTTCAAAACATCTAAAATGAATTAATAAGTACAAAAACACTGGCATATGCAATACTAACTCTGCTTTCTTAAACCACATTCTGTCAACAAACCACTCATATTCTCTTCTAGACGTAAAACTCTTACACACATACAAAAAGACTAATACATTGGATATTCTGGAATCTTAAGAAATTTTTAGAGCTTTATCAAATGATCTTGAAATAATTTTGAATAAACAGCTTCTGCCACCGGAGCCTTACAATTCCATCAACATAAACTTTTAAGTTAATTCAATGCGATAGTTCAACTGAACTTACTTTACTCGATTCTCGACCCCATTTGTGACGTAATCACGTGAGTTTAACTTTTAATTTCTTACTATGATATATTTTGACTTAATGTATGCTTCTATTATATTCCTCGGCCGGTGTGGTTACCGGACTCATTATAAGTAGTTATATCGTGGGATGTCAGGAGTACGCAATATTTTTAAAGAAGGGTAATTCCCATAGCATATCCATTTTGTCATACACTTTACTCACCCCATTTAACCTTCGGAAGAAAGACTTTCAATAGTTGCTACCGTTCCGGCTTTAATCAGTCTCAAGCTAAATTCAAAAGTAAGGTTGGTTGCCTATTTAAGTCTACAACTAAATTCTCTTTCGAAAACCACCTAGCTGCACCTGTGGTTTTAACGGCTTTTGTAGCTATCTCATATATTGTTAACATCCATTAGATTTTACATAAATTTCCATACCTCTTTAAAGAGCAATTACCGATTGTATTGCCAAATAGTTTCTATGTCGATTGAGAGTAGGTACGACAATACTGACACGTCACAAATTCTGTTTCCATCCTATTTCTCCAAAATGGTACCCAGAAGAGAGCAATTGGACTTTTGGAATCCTTTTTTTAACAGTTATCTCCTATGGCGCTGATCTTCTTCTTCTTTTGGTGCCTATTCGTTTCGAATATTGGCGATCATTTATTAACTGATGCTTTAAATAGATTAGTTGTTGTTGTGGAGAACCATTTCTTTAGGTTTTTTAACCATGATATTCTTCTTTCAAAATTCCCCGCTTTCCGAATACTTTGCCTTGAAGGATTATTTTCAGTAATCTGTATTTAGTGCTGTTTCTCAATATATGTCCTAGATATTCTAACTTACTCCTTTTAATAGTATACATCACCTTTCCTTCTTTCCTCATTCTTTGTAGTACAGTCTCATTGGTTATCTTGTCCGTCCATGATATCCTTAGGATCCATGGCACTGATAACCGAGCCAATTTCTTTTAATTATGCTTAGTAAGTAGCAAATTTTTACATTACATAATCTCCTGTCCACTAAGTTCTTTCTTATGGTCAGATTTACCTACCTTCTCTTAAATTTATAGCTGAGGATGACAGAGATGTCGAAACGCGTCCAATGCTTTAAATAATAAAGAATTTTTACAATTTTGTAGTCTTACTTCGAGTTAGTAATTGTACTAATTTACATTTTATTTTCCAGGTGTATACTCCGTAGTTTGGAATTATTGTTTCCTGATATTATTTAGCCAGACGAGTTGTGGTAAGTTAGTTTATTTTTTATTGCATACAACAAATCTACTGACACATTAGATTGTAACAATTAATTGTGATTTTATATACCTTTTTTAATGACTTTGTTTATCTATTTTATGCGATTTTAATCTATTTTCGCCAAAAATTATTTAGTGGGAACTTTTTAAAAAGATTTACCGAAGGTAGCTAAACATTTTCAACGGTAGTACTTTCATAAGAAAGTATTAAAGCCTAAAATAATTTCTTAAGAAATTTTTCCAAAAATTAAAGTTATGTACTAAATGTTTTTAATAAAATTTAATAAAATAAACTAAAACTGGACAAGACATAGCAATGGTGAGAGAATATTTGGATGATTGGAAGATAAACATTTATTCAGGAAAGGACTAAGAGTCACACCTTCGCTGCTTTTATTAATATAGTTTCTTTAGTTTTTTTTTCTTTTCTGAAAGTTCACAAAAGTACTATTTTTTAATTTTATTTGAAAAGAATATCATTGTTTACTTACTAATTTCAATTCCAATCAATTTAGATATAGTTTTTCTATAAACCGACGAGCTTATTTAGTAATACATTAGTCATTTGTTGTATATATTACTTTGCTGTTAGTGGCAGTAGAGGCAGAATCTGAACGCTCGTCTAGCTAGTTGGGCACGTTTGAGGAACGGTGTGAACACCATCTATGAAATTTTAATTTTTTTAGTTGACCGGAAGGCGATTACTTCCTACTTTTCTATGCGCTCATAAATGTTATAATCAATTTCATGCTGGATTTTTATGACCCATATAATATGCCACCCGTATAGTATATTATACTCTTATAACCCTTTGTGTATATTTTTAAATGGGATCATATTATTATTTATTTCCCTTACTATTTATATGGTTGTAGTTTGATAGAGTTATTATTTTTTTTACAATTAATTAAATTAAATTTTTGAGGTAATTTCTGAGAAATATTTCAGATCTTAATCATTACAATTATACAGCTCTTGTATTTTATAACCTTTCGTTTTAGGCTATATATAATTTAATCTTTTTTGGGAATACAATTACATGTTTGTGACATTTCGACTTTCCAATTCGGAAAACATTAAAATTCACTAAATATAAACATTAATATAACCTGTAACATACTATTTTTTTTATTTTATTTTAACCTCCTTTAAAACACAAAATGATTGTTATTACATTAAAAAAGTGCTTACTACTGTTAAAACTAATAACTATATTTAAAACTAAACCTAGACAGAATAAAACAATTAAAAAATACCATACATCTAAATTAAATTTTAAGACAACAACTTTTGCAGACTAGAAATTTGTTTCAAAAGCAACTTTTGTTTGTTCCACAGAATAATTTAAAAAGTCTATATTACAGTTAATGATCATATGGTTACATTCTTGTAACATCTTATTTATGGCTGAACAATCAGTCTTATTAGTTGAGAACAATCGTTTGTTATTAATTCTTAGATGTATTTTTGGAACATTAAATTGAATATTATTTATAAAAAAAGCAATCTTTATATTTAATGTGATTTACAACGTAGTAAATAAAAAGGACTGAATGAAAATTTCTTCTATTATCCAGTCGCTGAATTTTAAAACAAGTTAACATAAGCATTATAGGAAACCATGTATGGATAGATACCAAACTTTCTGACATAAAGAAACCTCAGGAATCGTTTTTGAACCTTTTCAATCAAATCAACACTGAATTTGGCTTGTGGTGTCCATATAATAGAGGCATACTTCAAGTGAGGTCTTACCAGTGCATCTTATAATGATATTAGAGTTTTAAATATTTTAAAAAATTTTGAATTGCGAATTATATAGCCAAGAGTTCTGTATGCCTTTCCAATGATGATCCTATAATGTTCATTAAATCTCAAATTTTGTTAAAACATTACTCTAAGATCTTTGCAAGTGTTCTTCCTTCCAAGTACAGTGCTAGACATTTTGTATTGGTTCTTCATGTATTGTGTTTTTCGAGTGATAGTAAAAACATGACATTTAGAAGTGTTTATAGATTGTCTCAAAGTGACTATACTCTGTTTTTTAACCAGGAGGAGTAAACTAAAAAGACAGATTCACACCCAAGAAAGTTACTAGAAAAGTCACCAAATACATCTTCTTTTTTGGTTGCTTATCTCGGCCTTGCGTTAATCCAGTAATCAGTATTGGACAACCTCACACATCGATTCTAACCTAATTTTGTTTGTTTATGTTTGAATAATAATTTTTTCCAATTCACTTCTAATATATTATTTAGTTTTTCTAATTACAATAAAAAAATGTTAGACTGTTATGAAGAAGTTGAAGAATTTTTAGAGTTTATTTATCACATTGTAGAAGAAAATCGTCTGGAACTTATATGAAAGCCATATATTCGTGATAAAATTAAATCTAAAATCCAATCGAATTTTACAATATTTCTTCAGCGCATTCACTTAAACAACAAATATTGTATGATACTTTATAAAAATATAAGCAGTTTCTATGGGATTGCCCATTTTTCAAATGTACAGGTATAGACTTATTTTCATTATTCAGGCTCCATTAAATGAATTGTAGCTCTTTCTGGTCATAGAAGGGAGATTATGAGTATTGTTGTTGAACTTAAAAACTTTCTCTCTTATACACTGATTATAATACAATGCATAGAAGCCATCCCCCACTGGCATGTTCAGAATCAGTACACTAGATGTATATATGTATATTTTTAGGTAATGATCAAGAAAATAGTGCACATATAAGAACAAGAAATATTGTATTGTAGAAAAGCTATTTTGGAACCTGAAAAAGACAGTTTCCTTATTTTCAACAAGTTCTACAATCCAAATTAAATACATCTCTTGCAATAATGTGTGCTACAGCATTACCTTACAATCTGGGTTTAAGGGAAAATAATGATGGTGATGATGATTTTGTAGAAAATGTTGATGTGTTGGTAAATAGAAATGTTAATGATGTGGAACAATGGTTAAATTATAGGAGACATTTTATTCAAAAATTTTTTTGCATGAGAATGAGAATACTATTTAATATCATACTAAATGTTTTTTTTTTCTATTATTTCTCAAAATGTGATCATAATCATTGGCGTGACAACCTTTTTTGTTTGGGTTTTGATCTTTTCAGGAATACTTATTTCTCCATTCCAATCTATTTCAATGACTTATTCTAAGTATTTGTTCCTTACCTATATCTAATCTTTGGTCTATCTCGTATTATATGTCCATCTGACATTTGCTTATTTTGGAAAGTATTTCATCTTCTTTCATCTTTCCTCGTATTATGTGGTCCTATTTTGATGAATGTTAATTTAACCCATTATGACTGTATGTATTAAAGAAACTAATATATGTTTATTAAAAATGTATAATAATAGACAAATTAACAATTTTTTAATCTAAAAATCTATTAACTAACAACAAACATGTGTTACATAAATGTAATGCTAGGTCATTATAGTATTGTAGCTAAAATAAAATAAATTCTTAAGAAACACAACGAAATTTGTATTAAAACTAGAATGTCTTCATATGAAAAATATAATTATTGCAGTCAATACACATGCGGACATCACATTTGTTACACATTGTTCGAGTACTACTGCTACACCCCTATCCTTCACAGCAACATCTTTTGTTGTTAGATATAGTTATTAAAAGGTGATTGTTTCCATCGCACCTTAGATTGTCTGATATTCTATTAAGCGAAACACTAAATTTCAAAGAACTGGGTCTTCCACCATGCATTTGTATATTTGTTAAGATATGACTAAGCAATACATCTTCTAAAATCTAATTGGGAAATCTTGGTGTAGTAGTACTTGCAGAGTATCCATCTGTTATTAATACTTGCATCAATGAGCCATGTGAAGATATACCACCACCACTTCTTTGAACGGATTCCAATTCTGTATGTAGATATGTTTTGGTCCATCAAATCGATTCCTCCCATATTATTAATATTTGGCAATGATTTTAGGTCTTGGAATTTGTACATATTTTTTTTTCTTATTTACTATATATGACCACAGTTCCCACAGGAGTAGCACCATAAATTATAGATGCAGCAGCCAAAATGTTATTGTCTACTCACTTTATGAAATGTCATGATCCACATACCAAATTTGTAAATTCTTTTTTTTCTCAGTAATGAACAAGTTTTAGGAATTGTGTCACCCCTAAAGGTTCCTGTAATATATTCTTTTAATTTCAATCGAGAGAGAGCAGCATAAAGTCCTACGATTTATCTCATTTAAGAATCTCCATACAGTTAATCAAATCAATCACCCTAACATTGAAAATTCTCTCAACATCGTAACTTTTCGGGTCAGACGCATGCACAAAGATCTAACTATGCTGTATAGTCTATTGCACTCCCATAGTTTCAGTCCACAACTGTTAGGAAAAATTAACCTTCATGTGCTTCTAGACAAACCAGGCTATTAACCTAATTACACATCATCGAACTAACTATGGATATAATTCTTATCTATCTAGGTCTGGCTAGGTTTGCAAATTAATAAGTATACAGATAGTTTGGATTGCTTTGAAATGCAAAGTACCTACTTTTAAAGTGCAGTTAATATCTTGCCTGTGATTATTTGATGCCACTAGCAGTGTAAATTATTTTAATTGATTTTAAATTATTAAGACCTAGTTTTAGTTTTTTTGTGTTTATTTTTTGTCTATGTTAGTTTTAATTTTAATTTTATGCTATGTATGTGAGTAATTAGGATTTTATATTTTTGTATTATACGATTGAATTTAAATTGGGCAATTTCTCGTAGACAAATAAATAAATTAATTAATTAATTTCAAAAAGTTAACTATGTTTACATTAGTGAAAAGTTGAAAAACAACACATACTTCAAAGAGCCTAACGTTACATATAAGTAAATTTACAATTATTCCAAGCTGTTTTTATCAAACATAGACAAAGTAACTAACTATTTTCACATACAACAACAAAAAAGCACTATTTAACAGTATTTTTGTAAAAATATGCGTTTTACTCTAAAAATAAGGTTTTTGCAGCACTTACTCGAAACAAATGTTATGCTCTATGATACTTTCTAAATTATATTTAGTTTAGACTGCAGTTACTCACTAACTAAAACAACTATCAGTATGACTTTCCACGGAAGGCTTCCTTATGTTTGTTTTGAATGCTTTATACTGTCATCTATGTGATTGTAGTCAAAATGAAACTTTATGTAAAGCCGACTAAATACATCTGCAAGTGTTACATAAAATTAACACTAGGTCATAATGGGTCATATATTCTTCTCCATCTGCCTTTTTTATTTTTCTCCTTTGTATATATGTCAAGATTGTTCTGCCTAAAGTAGCCAATTCGCTGTCTTCACTTTGAGTAAGTAACCAGATTTCAGATCCATATGTAAATACTGGATGTATTAAGGTTTTGTGCAATTGGAATTTACTTTTTTTTGTAATATCTTATCTTGGTTGTTTAATTGAGCCCTGAATGATTGGTGATGATGAATTGGGTATGAATGGTTGGTCTTGCTATGTTAGATGCTATTTAGCCAGATTCCAGTGTATTGTTTATTTTATCTAGGTACTTGTCTACTGCTACTCTATTATTGTACTTTCACTATTAATGTTTTGAATTTATATAGTAATCTTCTGTCTTTCTCTTGTACCTATATTCAACTAGAATTTGTTTATTCTGAGAATATATTATTGAATCCTTGTAAAATGTTAGATATACCTATTCTTTTTTATTTTATTTCTAAATATGTATTTTTTATATTCAATTTTAAAATAAATGACTATGAGTTTTCCTCCTTTTAAATAAGTGTTTATTTGATAAACCTTTCCTTACCAAATATAAAATTAATTACACATGTAAATAGCAATACATATACTATTTATGTAGATGACATAGTCTTCTTAACAAGAAGAAACTGGAGTTGTTTGGGAATTTGAAAAGTGAAGCAAGAAAATTACTAATGTTAATGGTATCTATAAATTTTAGTTTGTTACATATAAAGCATTTTAAGATATATATATATATATATATATATATATATATATATATATATATATATATATATATATATATATATATATATATATATATATATATATATATATATATATATATATATATATATATATATAATATATAATAGTAGAACGATTTGTAATCTGTAATTTTAATTTAATCAGAACTACTTTATCCATCATGGCAATCTGAATTTTGCGAACTGCTGTTTTGAAAAGATTTGTGGTTGTTGTGTTGAACCATGTACGTAGATTTTTCAGCCAGAAAATCCTTCGCCTTTCTGGTTCACGTTTTCCTTCCACTTTTCCAGTCAAGATTAGTTGCAGCAGTTCATATCTTTCGCTGTTCCTCATGATGTGACTAAGGTATTCTATTGTGGTTAGCAGGTCTTTTTCTTTTTGCGTTCTCAACAAAACATCCTGATTAGTAACGTGGTCGGTATAAGATATCTTCAGAATTCGACGGTAAAGCCACATTTCAAAAGCCTCAATTTTCTTGCAATTATAGACTTTTATGGAAGGTTATTACTCTGGTTTGAACCCACCTATTGGAAAAGGTGGACTAATAATTATTCATATTGGATCTGAAACTGGCTTTGTAAATGGTGTTTTTTTAGAATGTACTTCAAGAACCACCAAAGAGTATCATGACAATAGAGGTATGTATTTGAAGAATATTTAATGGTATCAGAGTATGGTTAGTAACATACCGCAAAATTCTGTTATAGTAATGGATAATGTTAATTGCCATTGTTGTTTAATTGAAAAACTACCAACTTTGGCTTTATAAAGGCATTATTTACTTAATTAGTTAAAAGGAAAAGAGATCACATTTGATAAAATGATGGTTAAAAAAGAACTCATGAATTATTGTTCAATAACACAAACAAAAGTATAAAAAATATGTAATCAGTGAAAAAGCTAAAAATGACAGAATAACTGTACTTCGTTTATCCCCATATAATTACTGTCAACTTAACCCTATTCGCGATTGAAACTGAATGTAGAGGGCAGGTCGATTGCAGTGTCATGGCCGATATAAATGGTATAAACAAACATAACAGTCTATAATTTACCATTGCTTTTGCATGTTTAGTTTGGTTTAAGACGAGTTATTTTTATCATTTAAAAATGGAAATTAGCCTAATGATATCTTTGAGTACTGTGGTGAAGCAAAGAGACCATTGGTTGAATGAGAAGCAGTTTTCAAGTGATGAATTCTTAAATTTTAACTTTAATGTTTGGAACTGGCTTGTGTATTGATGAATCCAGAATCCTATTTTGTGTATACCGGGGAACCCAGAGTATAATGTTCTGTGTAATGTTTGTCTTACTAATATATGCATTATTTTATATTATGTCTTATGATTTTAATATGTTAATTTTTATTTTATACTATTTTTTGACATATATGAGTACTTTATTGTATATTAACATAAATAAAAAACTTGAACTTGATTTTATTGTAAGATAGTTCATTTGATTACATGAAATCAACCTTAACTTGGAGAGTCACCAGTCAAAAAAGATCATAGAACATGATTTGTCTTTAAAAGATTCCATAATAAATCATGAGGAAAAAACTTCATGATACTATCCCAACATGGTATTTGTATTTCTGTTATTTAAGAAAATAAATTATGTATTCTCAGTATGTTATTGACTTAATGATAGTGGTATTTTCTTTTTATTGATTTCCTCTTTTTCCTCAAGTTTAGGAAAGATAAATAGGGAAATATCTTTTGTCGATCTTGAATTGCATTGAGGAACAGAACAACATCGATTTGATTTAAAATACTTTAGCGTAGTTACAGAATATTGCTTTATAAAGAATATTCTTTGGCAATATACTGTGACGTAGTCATAATGCTGAAATTTACTAAAAAAATTTAATAATTCTATTCAAATCAACAGCTGTCTGGTTTGTTTATACCACTTTTAGTAGTTTAAATTTATGCCGCCAGAGGTCAGATACTTTGTTTTCAATCGCGAATAGAGCTAGTATGGACACATGTAAAGGGTGACATAGCGAAAAACAACAGTTATTGAAGAAATAACTGTTGTATCAAGACGTAGCGAGAAACAAACTCCATACATTCAAATTAGTTGATGTGAAAAGAATGTTGAGGAAGCTTTATCGAAAGTCACTGCAGAAAATTGGAAAGTATGTAGGTACACATACAGCATGCAAAAAGGATGAAGAAAAGTTAGGGAACTTAGATTTGTTAGTTGACTAATGCTTATTAGAAACCAATTATCATTGCACCAAACAACCAATTTCAGATTCATATGATGATCATAAACACGATATGATATATTAGGTATGTGAACTGTGATATTTATTTTTATTCGACCTAAGGAGAACAGCATATAGCAAATTCAAATATTTGGTGAGTGACAATAATTGATAAAGAGGAAAGAAATACAAAAGAGACTACTAAAAGTAGGTAGTGCAATGGTATAATGTTCGTGACCATTGGCATTGTATGCTTGTAACACTTGGATAATGAATAAGAAAGATGAAATGAAAATATACATCTAGAGAAGGAAATTACTTTGAAGATACAAGTGATACAATTTATTCATCTTCTGAAGAACTTGTGTTACTGTCATTGCCAATTGGAATTATTAACGGCTCTATTACACTATCCATGATACCATCTAATTTACACATTTTTTCCTCCACTTTGAGAATGTGATTAACACAATTTTGCCAATGTGTTGTGGTTACATTCTCGAGAGCTTGTAACAGAAGTTTTTTTACTTCTTTAAGTTTAAATGTCGTGTTTTTAAGTGCCACTTCATTTTTCACCTGGGCCCAAATTTTCTCAATGGGATTCAACTCGCAATGATATGGAGGCAGCCGCAGTACAATTTGACCATTTGTTTTAGCCATCTCATCAGTTACATACATATTATACTTATCTTTATTTACACGTACAAGATGTAAAAGTTCTGACCTAACCATCTCCATATCAAAAGGAATGTTTTTTATTTGTAACCATTCTTGCATATATTTCTTTGTTGATGATGTTGTCGGAATTTTTTCTACTTTTCGGCTGTGATATGATGCATTATCCATTACAATGATAGCGTTTTTTGGTAATTTTTGCAAGATACTATTAAACCAATTTTCAAAAACAGATGCATTCATTTCTTCATGGTAATCCTCTTTCTTTCTTCCCTCAAAAAGTAAAACCCCTTCATTAACAAATCCTAACTCTGATCCAACATGTAAAACTATGAGGCGT
This sequence comes from Diabrotica undecimpunctata, assembly GCF_040954645.1. Classification (NCBI taxonomy): domain Eukaryota; kingdom Metazoa; phylum Arthropoda; class Insecta; order Coleoptera; family Chrysomelidae; genus Diabrotica; species Diabrotica undecimpunctata. The sequence goes on from NC_092811.1 coordinate 99,074,386, forward strand.
TTTCCTTTCCCCGATGGGTTTCTCAAACCAGTAGACAGCCCCTCAACGAATGCCTGTCTAGGGTTTTTTATGGCACAGTCCACCCACACTTTATCTTTGGTGTGACCTTCATTTACCCATGTTTCGTCAAGGTAATAAATGGGCCTACCTTCACTTCTGTACCTTTTTATAGAAGTTAGGTAATTACGCCTCCATCTGACAATATCATCACGTTCAATTAGAATACTTGTTCGACTTCTCTTCAAGTACCTACAAAACAATAGAATTGTTACATTTAGACCAGGGCAGATCTGTGAAAAAAGTCTGTTTTTGTATATGAGAGGTGGCATGTGGCATTCGGATTTTTGCAGAAAAAGTTAGGTAATAACTTCAATAATAACAATTGACACATGCTCCCTCTCAAATATGCCCGGAGCATTAATAAAAACATTAAAATATTTAAAAATTACTAAAAATATCGATTTTTGTCTACTTTCTTTGCTCATAACTTTAAAACTATTAATTTTGGAGGAAAGTCGTACATAAATAAAACAAAGATAATTAAATTTCCTATGATATATGAGTGGTTAAAAATGTCTTCCAACCATTTAGGTTGTACTTAGGTCCTTCGTAATTGGTTTAGAAAATTTTTATAATCTACTCAAATCGTCCACCAAATTTGAATTTTTTTAAAAACTTTTAGAACAAACATTAGACCATTTAGATGTTTGCAAATTTTTTTAAATATAAAGACGCACTCTACCGGTCTAATACACTACAGAATTGAAATCGTATTATTTAGGCGGTCTCAGCAATGTTTTAAAGTTATAAACAATTTTTTTGCTTATAAACAAATAGATTATTGAAAAAACCATACTGGAACAGACTCGGTAGACGCTTCTTGTAAAAGAAAAAAAGTTGAATTGCGAGGAGTAGTTCCTGAGATACAACCGGTCAAATTTGACCGGTATTTGCGACGAAGCTATACCTAAACAGTAGGATGGTAACTTTTGAACCATTACCTTATTTTTTCGGTTCTCTTTCTCTATACATTTTTTCATATGTTTAAAACACTCATAACATAAAATAAAAATGTTATGTTTGTTGCATATATTTAAGTTTGTATTACAGATGGTAAAGAAAGAGAAGAGAAAATATGATGGCAGATGAAGGATGAAGAGAACCGCATGATGGCAGAAGGTTAAGGTTAAGATTCGTAGCTTTTAGCAAAGCTTTGCTTTTAGTATTAGTATTATCAAAGAATATGTATTATATTCTTTGATTGTACTTACATACATATTAAAATTAGAGCCGTGCCCCACAATTTGTGAATTTTAAGTTGCTAAGGAAGTAACACAGAATCCATATATACAATTTATACATCTGGAATAGCTGTGAGTCAAACTGAAATAAATACCCAAATTCATTCTACATTTACAGTGGAATCGTTTAATGAATCAGTTACAAAATTGTCACGATGGGTGAAACGCCTGGAAGGAGCTTTTAAAGTTTTTGAAATAGATCACAATATGAAATTATCTTATCTATTACATTATATGGGTCCTGAAGCCTATGATACACTATGTGACAAGTAAGTACCAGATGATAAAACATAGAATGAAATTATTACACTATGTAATGTACAATTTTTACAATCATGTCCCTTTGGAAATTGCTGAAATTTACAGGTTTCAAACCAGAAAATAAGCCGAGGGAGAATCAGTGCAAGAATTCTTACTAGCATTACAGAAGACAGCAATAAATTGCAATTTTTAAGCATATCTAAAATCTGTAATAAGGAACCAATTTGTCTTTGGATTACGTTCCAAAAAAAAATACAAGCAAGACTATTGGAAACAAGAAATCTAGACTTGGATCGAGCAGTAGAGATTGACAGTAGTTTGGAAACGATCAGAAAAGAACAGTAATCAATTAAATTACAATAATTCAATTAACAAAATATTCAAAACTCAATAAGAGTAAAAAACATACTAATACAAGTTAAAATGTAAATTCAAGTACAAATATTACACATTCTAGTTCAAACACTAAAACAGGTATATGTTATCGTTGTGGGGATGCTTCTCATTTAGCCAATCAATGTAAAAAGAAAAATTTGGTATGTAATTTTTGTAAGAAAAGAGGACATTTACAAAAAGTTTGTTTGAAAACTAAAAACATAAATGCTGTTGAGGAAATTTTAAATGTACATTCAACTAATTTAAAAGATAAATTTATTATTAGTTTGAAAGTAAATAACAAACCGATACAGTTTAAAATTGATTCAGATGCTGTAGTCAGTATTATTAACAAAAATGTATTTAATTAGAATTGTACTGAATTACAATTACAAAATACTAATATAAAGTTAGCTACTTACTGTAAAAATGAATTACATGTTTTAGGTATGGCTTTGGTGACAGTTGAGCATCAGAATAAAACTAAATTCTTGAAATTATATATACTTGATGGTGAAGGTCCTTCATTGGTTGGGAGAGAGTGGATCCATTCATTAGATATAAATTTACACAATGTGAACACTGTCTCAAATGCAGAAAAGGAGTTACAACAATTGTTTACAAAATATAAAGATTTATTTGACAAATCTATTGGACAATTTTCGATTTCTGATACCAAAGTTATACCTACATTAAGTAGATCTCCAAGAATATGTAAACCTATTGTAAAAATGAATTTGTAAAAAAATTCATTGTCAAGGAAGAAAATGTTATATTTGATGCATATATTTAAGTTTGTATTACAGATGGTAACAGAAAAGAAAAGAAGGAGAGAACCGGATGGCAGAAGGTTAAGGTTAAGATTCATAGTTTTTAGTATTGTACTTACATATTATAATAAAGTAGTTTTCAAGTAATATATATTTCATTCTACACTATATACACAGTACACAACAAAAAACAATCAGTATTGGGCGATTATTTGGTATAAAAATACCAAAAATTCAAAAAAAATAGGTTGAAGAAAGTTTAACTTCAAAGTTCAAAATCGGTATACATAAAAAAATGCATTTTCTCAGCTTCCAATCGAGCAATTTTCTTCATTTTTTTTTAATCCGAAGTAACTCGCGTAGAGCCAGCTAAATAGCGCATTATCAAATTCCAAATATGTTTTAATTTTATTATAATAAATAAATAAATTTTTTTCTAACACACATCTACCTTACTAACGCACTTCTAAATGCCAAAAAGGCTTTAGTTTTGTTGTAATAAATTAATTTATTTATAACAAAATAAAACCACATAGGTATTTCTTCCTACGTTGTGGAATTTTTTTTACAAAAACTTACCACACATATACCTTTTAACGTTATAAATAGAAATATTCTCATTTGAATAGTCTATAATTATTTAAACAATCTTTGTTTAAACAAATTAAATTTTTTTGTTAATTTTTTTTTACCTGGCGGGGTACTTATCAGTTTCAGCGGTTCTGATTTCGCCCCAGAAGAATATGTCATCTGTGTTTATATTTCCTTGATCAAATAAAGACTATTTAATTAAACAAAGATTGTTTAACTAATTATACAGCTTTCAAATGAGACAATTTGCATTTAGAGCGTTAAAAGGTCTACAACATAGGAAAAAAGAAGTAGTTATATTTTGTTAATTTATTTTTAACAACATTAAAGCATCTTTTGGATTAATAGTATTGCTATTTTGCAGCAAGGGAAATAAATTAAGACAGTTTTAACCTCTATTCGTATAACAGGAAATTTAATCATTACCTTTATTTTATTTTTGTACGGCTTTGCTCCAAAATGAATAATTTTAAAGTTATAAGCAAAGAAAATAGAAAAAAAATCTATATTTTCAGTAATTTTTAAAGCTCTTTATCTTCTAATCGATTCCCTAATTCAGACATAATATATTTTTTGGGTTGCACGTTTTATTTATTATTGTGGCTAACCTATATTTACTTACTTAAAATTGATTTGCTTCAAGAATTTATATAATAATGAACGACACATATTTTGAAGATCTGGGCGGTTGTTTACTTCACTTAAAATTTTATTTAATGTAGGCATTTCATTCTTGAAAAAGAAGCTGTGTACTATCTGGCGTATATATGTTTTAACTTTTTCATCATATGTTGCAAGAATAGAAGGTCGACCGCCAATATTTTTAGGACATCTTACTGTTCCAGTTTGCTTATATTCTTTAATTGTTCGGTAAATAGTTGAATTCGCAACACCTAAAATTAGCACATTACTTTAGTAAGTCTTGATTTTAACTATAACTATTCTGCAAAACTAACCTGTTGCCTGTTTTATTTTTGCTACCGTGGCTGTTATTTTCATTCCAGAATTATCACTTTTGATTTGTTTATACATGTTTACAATGCATTGTTTCTCATTTGTAGATAAATGACCCAAATGTACTCGGCGTTTTTTTTGGTGGAGAAAAATTAATTGAATCCATATTGTTATCTTAATAACACTAATCACTAATATGTCGCTAAATAGTTCTGAAAAGAACTGTTTTTATATAAATACAAACGAAAAATCTAAAAAATGTAAGGAATACCGCAGAAAATACAAAAAATTGTCGATATAAATTTTGAATTTTAAAATTTCACAAATGTCATTAGTGTCAAAATGTCATAATTTAGTGGAGTAAACTTGCCTGCGATTGGACCAATTAGAAACAAGAATTACGGCGCGGAAAATTTGAATTACTCCTCCTGGTTAAAAAACAGACCATAGTATGTACAGGGTAAATGCACAACATCGATGCCATACTTCTTTGCAAACTTGTATTAAAATAAACGTCACTTCTTACTACTTAGCCTAATCCGTCTTTTGTGCTGAGGGTAGCTTAAGTACTAATGCCCACTAATGACCCTGTCTGACTTCCTTCTGTCAGTGGTTCTCAAACATAAATAAAATTTGCTACAACACACTTGGGTTAAATTAAAATAAAATAGAAATTAAGAAATGCCTTTTATTTATGTCACACAAGCAGTTTGTTTTTAATTCTACAGTGTGTGCTAGCGATACAAACCATTTGTTTATAGATTTAAATAAAATCGAATCAAATAAAACTAAAACATAAAGAAACATTTTATTTATGCATTGTTGCGTTCAAAATTTAAGCGGGGAAGGAATTTTAAAAACCGCACTGTATATGTTCGCAGTAACAAAACGTAGAAATATCCGAAAAAAAACTAATAAATAAGTTGAAAATAAAAGAAGTCATTGTATTTAATTTCGTGTGTAAGTAATCGTAATTGTACACCATTATATTTAGTTCCTTTTTCTGTCAATCGCTGTCACATTTAGTTTCTGCTTCACTATCATCATCATCACTATTATCGTCACTGTCATCACTATCTCCGTTATTTATATTTATAATAATTGGTTCGATATCATCCAACAAATTGTCAATTTCCCACATTTTTTTCTGTTAATGTAATGAGCTTGTACGCTGCTGTATAAGCTTCTTTAAAATTCGCGTTGCGTCCAGCTATATACCGTTTCACTTCACTCCAAACCATTTCGATGGGATTGAGTAGTTCACAGTGATAGGGTGGGAGCCTCAGAATCTTCACATTGTGCTTTTTGGCAATATCTTCTATTATGTACCTGTCATATTTTGCTTTGAAGGCCTTGACTACATCAAGTAACTCGCATTTTAGGTAGTCTTCTTAAAAAAATAGGTCCTTTGATAGAAGCCATTTTTGTATATCTTTTTTTAGTGCTGAACTGTTCGGAATTTGTTCTGACTTTCTGCTGTGATAAGAGGCATTGTCCATTACCACAACAGTTTTTTCTGGCAAATTTAGCATTAAGTTATTTTCGAACCAATCTTCGAAAGTTGGTTCATCCATTTCGTCGTGGTAGTCCTGAGCATTTTTCTTTGTCAAAAACGTGAGCTCTGCTCCATCAACAAATCCACTGGTAGAACCTGCGTGCAATAAAACGAACCGTGCACCACGAGCTGTTGGAGCTTTTAATTTTAATCCTGTTGTCAGACACGAACAAAAGCATCGCGATGAGATGTAATTGTTTTATCAACCCATTCTTTTTTCACACTGTGCCCGATATTTACACATGATTCATCCAAATACACTATGTTGTATCCTTCTGCACGGTATTTAAATTAAATAACGATGACGCCACGCGATGATTTCTGGTTTTTCAATCAAAATTGAATTTCTGCCACGTTTTATAAACTCAAAATCCATATCACTCAGCAAGCGATGTAGCGTGGCCCGTGAAAAGTTGGGCAAAGTTTCTTCGACATTTACAACAGCTAATATGGTGTTTATTGGTTGTGGTATGTTGTCACGAAAAAATTGATGAACTATTCTACGAATTTGGCCCCTGACACCTTCATCGTACTTGTTGTCACGAGAATTACCAACCTTTCGCTTCTTGTGCCTGCTCTTTGGAGATTGTAATCCAGCAGGTGATGAATATTCCTGTCGTATCCGAAACAGAGTCTTTTCGCAAACACCACTCATTTCTGACACTTTCCTAATTACACTTGATACAGAATCGTTGTTATCCTGATTAAGATGATAATTAATAATATTCATTAGTATCTGCTTCTCTGAAAGTTTTAGAGCTTTTCCACGTGTCCATTGAAAAATTTCCTCCATTTTGCGGTAAAAATTCGGCGTCAAATATAACAATGATCAACAACAGAAAATAACAATAATTGCCAACAGCAAATCACAACAACAGCCACTAACAAATAATAACAATAACAAAGCAGTAACAGTACATCCAAGATGGTACAAATAATTGTAACTCGAATATGTTTACGCGCTCTGAAGAACAAATAAAGACTAATTAAGGCCCTGGATATATCAAACTTTTAAACATATTCTGTACAAGAATTACTCTAATTGCTTCTTAATTACTGAATAACAGAAGAAAGTATTTGCAGTTGATATCAACCAAAATTACAAATTCCTTACACATTATGGCGGTAATTAGCACCGCAGGGACATAAATAACATTTTAAATTTGGCAGTTAGTAGAAATTACCGGAATTATTTTAAACTTTGAAACAAATGTTTATTTAATGCACATTTTATTATACTACTGCTACTAATAAAAGATAAAAGTTGATAAGTTACTATTAGAAACAAATAATGTATAGTATTATGTAAAATTATTAGCAAACGATATTTGTAAATTACATAGAATTGTACGTGAGGATTTGTTGAGAACTCCTGGTTTATTCCGTTTATTTTGAAAGATAGACAATAGAGAACGCCATCGCTCACTGCATAAAACTGGCAACGTCTTGGCGAAATTCCTGCAGAGTTGAAATTTCTCGAAAAATCTTAAAATCATGTGCAAATAGCAGGCTTGTCGAAAACTTCACACAGTGAGTCAAATCGTTAATAAATATAGCGAACAGAAGAGGATTCAAGTTGTCACCTTTTGGTACACCTGATGTCGACATAAATGGCTTAGATAAACTATAAACTGTTCCCCACTTTAACTTGATTTAACCTATCAGAAAGATATGACCTCATAAACATACATGCTTCTGAATCAAAATCAAATGTGGTTAGCTTTTCAATAAGTATAGAGTGATCAATCTTATCAAAAGCTTTGGTACAGTCGGTAAAAATGACATCCAGCTGAGTTTTATTATTTATGGCACCTGCTGCAAAACTTTAAAAACGCACAAATTTGACAAAGTGGACTTCCTTGGTAGGAAATTAGGAAAAAAAATTAGTGTGAGAGGGACAGAAAGAGTCTCTGCACAACCTTTAAAAATGTATGCCGCTATATTGTCATTACCTGTGGCTTTTTTGTTTTTAGTCTTTGAATGCTTTGGAAAACATTCTCAACTGTTATTTTTGAAAAGTAAAAACCTCCCTGATTCAGTGTACTGTTGAGACTATTTGATTTCTGAATTACAGAGCCAAAGTATTCTGCAAAAACATTGGCAATATCCTGACAGCCACTTATGTCCATACCCTTATAAGAGACCTCTCTTGGAATTGTATTATTGGTACCACGGGATTTTATAAAAGACCAAACACTACTAGGGTCAGTTTGTACATTATTCTCAATATTTTCATTGTGACACCTATATGCTTTCCTATTAAGCTGTTTCACCTCTCGTCTCAGTGATTTACATTCAGCCAAAACCAAAGAATTTGCAACTCTATTTACCTGCCTATAAAGACGATTCTTGCGTTTAATCTTCGATATAAGTTCCGAAGTAAAGAAAGTAGGATACCTGTTTGTTGTTCTTAATACATTCCTCGACTGTTTTTTGGTTACTGACTGATTAATGCATGCATATAGCTTTTCATAAAACAACTGCATACATACATTCACATTCAAGCACCCCTCCAGCTCTGTCTAGTCCATATCTTGAATGAGGCCATATAAAAGATGAAAATCACCCTTTGCATAGTCATAGGAAAATGAAATTTTAATACAATTCTCGGTTAAATCTAAAAAATTAAATGTGACCATAAAATCAAGACAAGGATGATATATGTCCTCATGAACAAGTGGTACATTGCATTTGATTAACTTATTGACATTCATGTTTGAAAATACCAAATCCAACCTTCTTTGCTTGTGATTATACACTGAGTTGTGTTGGATAAGATTATGAATATCAATAAAATTGGTTAACAAATCACATTTTGCACAGCCCCTATTACCATAAAAAAGCAAATTAAAATCACCTAACAACAAAAAATTCACATTAGTACCCAAAATATCAACAAAACTAGATAAAAACTTTATATAATCATCATCACATGTATTAGGAGACAAATATGTAAAACATAAATAGAAAAATACATTTTTAAGTTTGACTTTTACTAGTAAGCACTCAATATGACAACTTACATTAATTTGAATTGGTTCTAACCTAAATTTCTTCTTTACTGCCAGCAGGACACCACGACCCCTGGTTTTTTCATTACTCGTGTCTTTCCTATATACAGTATATCGTTGATCTACCAGTTCAGTATCTTTATCCCTTCTGTCAGCCAACTTTCAGTTATTGCAATAAAATCATAAGTTTCTACTGCAACTGCAGCAAAAAAAATCGTGGCACTTCGTCCTCAATCCTCTGGCATTTTGATAATAAAACTTTAGGTTTCTATTGGAGCTATCATCTGCTTCACTTCCTGAAGGTTGGTGTGAATTTGTGGAACCCTCCTCTTTTAAAAAAATTGGGACACCAATGTACCGCTTGATCACACTTCTCCATTCCATGCTTCTCTAAGGTCTTCTTGGCAGATTGTAACCTTTATTGATGAGTATAGACTTGGATGCCTAGACTCATGCTCTTCACAGTTTACATCAGAAAAGTTGGGTTGTAGATATGCCTTAAGTTAGTCAGGCTTTGTTCCTAGTTGCAGCCTTGTATGGAGTTATATGGAGTGTAGCTGAATATTTTTATATAATAGAACCTCCTTGGCCTTTAATTCCATAATAATAGTATCATTACCTTTCAGTAACTTATTTTTGGTTTCCAACAATTCTCAAAATTCCGTGCCGTTTTTCATAACCTCAGTGTCATTCAGACAGCATTTCACGGAGTTATTTTCTCCTACTGCCACTAACCCAGCTGCTCGAAGGGCACATGAGTTATGGAACACATTTTCACAATGTATGCACTTAACAATACTATTAACTACAGGTTTTTGGCAATATTTGTAGATTTTACAGGAACTCTTTTCGGCGTCGTCATCACCCGCCATGTTGCCCAGTATTACATAGTAGTATTACATAGTATTACATATAGTTGCTAATAGACGTTATAAATTTTGATAATTTTACACCAGTTTCTCTGAGAAAAAATCATTGATTTCACGTAAAAATCTTGTCAGATATTTGAGGGTTCTAAAAGACATATAAGGGGTAGTTGATGAAAAATCCGTGAAGACGTGCAGCTGATTTTGCTTTGTTTTTATTTTAAATAATTTTAAAAAGGGAAAAAGTCATTTGTTTGCCTATAACACATTTCTTATGCAGTTTAGATGAAAATAGTTCCAAAACCCTTTATTTTGCCGTAATTTATAAACGTTATTAACTTTGTTTTTTGCATAATGATATATAATATAACTACTTAAAATTGTGCCAGTTAATGAGTTATTAAAGTGTGCTAAATTTTAAATAATACGACCAAATAGTTTATAAGTTAATCAATTTTTGTATTCCGGAGAGCGATTATTTAAATAACTGTTCTTGCCCAGTCGATTTTATAAGATTCTATAAAATATATTTATTTAATTTGTTATTAAAAAACAATTATAATACCTTTGACATTTTTTATATCACAAGCTTGTTAGTAAGCTCAATGAAAAGCTGATAAAAAGCACACTTTCCAAAACAAAACATATAACCAATAGGAAACAGATAGTCTTTCTCCGAAAATAATTGGCAAAACATACTAATATTCTGTTTTCGTGCACTACGTTTGCAATTACATCGATCTTTTACTGCTCTTTTTTTCTTCTGCTCACTAAACTTCCATTTTCCCTCATTTGTTTTCTTTGACCGTAAATAAGCTTCGCCCTGTAGTCTTCTTTTCTTGTTCATCTGTTTCTCCCAAGTCAGTCTCCCTGTCAACTAAATGTCTTTTTGACCGTTTTCTTCCAGTTTTAGTTGTATCCTTAACTTCTTCTTGATCAACATTTTGAGTAACTTCCCCCAAGTTAATATTAGCCACGTTTTCACTATGTTTTTTTTTTATTGAAGTCACGTTTAGCAACAGTCTCAGTTACTTGACCGAAGTCAATATAAGTCACATTTTCCTTATTTCTTTTTTCATTAAAGTTAATCGACCCGTCGAAAACAAGTTCAGTCTCATCTATTCTTATTAAGTTATCTATTCCAGCCTCTTCATCAGTCTTAATAATTCCATTCAGTGCTGCTTCAACCAGATTCAAATTGTTTGTATCATCTTGGGACATAGAATCTATCATAGGATCTACATTCTTGTCCGTAATGTAAGTATCTCTTCAGTAAAGAATTGTAAAGGATCATTGTCTCTAAGCTAAAAAAATGTCCAAATGTTCTATAGAAATTCTGCTATCTTTTGACTCACCATTACTATCAATCAGTGCCAGATTCTCTAACTGTTTGCCACGAGAAAACATACTGAAATCATAAAGAGAAAAAATTCAATAAACGAAGAAACAGTACTAGATACGTAAAGAGAATTTTTACTAGATAGGTATACCTACACACAAAAATAATGAATCCATCACAACCACATTAAAAATTTATTAAAAGTCCATAATTTGATTAATTTGACATTATTTTATAGAGCTCAAATTCTGTCAAACTAATAAAACAATTTTATAAATTAAGTTACAAAAACTCTTATATAAAGTTAAGGTTAAGTTTAAAAACCTCAAAATCCCTTCAAAACCCGGCAAAACGTTGTAACATCCAAATACACTCAACTGCTAAATAAAATTTAATACAAAATATTTTAGTGACCGTTGTTGCAATATTTAAATTTTCTTATCATAATTATTAGTAATTTGTTCACTAACCATATAGCATTAATTATAAACTAGAATCTTTGCCCGCAGTAACAAAGTAATAATAAATTGAGATACTTACTTGATGAGTCTCTTTCTTAAACACACTGCAGTGAACCAAGAAGTCGCTAACAAAGAACTTATACAGAATGCGCTAGACATCAAAAAATTTCGTTCTTAAAATATGTAAAAGATGGCAGGAATTGTAATACATAAAAAAGACCAAAATATGAAAAACGAAAAAAAAGTAGTTGAGAGGTTTTGGAGTTTAGGTATCGATATGTCGAAATGAAATTACCAAACTTTTCTGAAATAATAATTAATTATAAAAGGTTATTTTTATTCAAAAGAAACTAAAATATGACAATCAGCTGATACATAAAAACTTATGTTTTATGAGAGCAGATCTTAGTGTATTAACGATAAATGATTATTTAGTAAAAATTAACAAAACTACCCGCTTCAATGGTTAGTTATTTTTTTTAATGATAAAAAAAGTTTATTACCTTAAATTTAAACCTCAAATAAATTCGTATTTTTTACAATTAGCACCCAGTTTTTTTATTCTAATAGGTAATTTTAATAAAAAATGTTTGTGATTTTAAGAACTCTTCCATCCTTTTTAAAATAAAATCAGAATTTTTACAGAAAAATTATACATCTGCTTTAAATTACAATAAGTTTCCTACTTACAGTTCTGTTGATCTAGTTATTTTTTTAAAACAATCTGAATTTTCCTGGACACTATTTCCTGTTAAACAATTAAGCACGATTGTTAAAAGTTTAAGCTCAACTTATTTCAACCATAGTTCCAGAGGTATGTTGTGCTTTAAATAAAATACTCAGTAATAAAAAACAGGTAACCATTTTTATTATTTTATATTATAAAATATAGAAAAATGTATAATTATATAAAAGCTTTGCAAAATAATGTTTGACAATATTACTTAAATGTTCTGTTTTAAAACAGTTTTTTTAAGTAAATCGAACCCTATACTGGTTCGATTGAGAATGTAATGGACATTATTCATACGTCGAAATTGCATAAGGTGATGATGGATGTGAAGGTCAATGAGCTTTGAGAGGTCAATGATGAGATACTGTTTTGTAAGTAGGCATAAGTGAAAATGGGTTAATTTTGATTAGTAGGAATATTCTTTTCACATTGTACTGATGTGATCTGATTCATTTTTAGTTCAAAAAGAAGATTATCAATTTTATTTATTGCTATATCCCTAGTTCTCTCATTCAACTGTCTTAACCTTTCAGCAACTATTTCGCCGTATTTGTCACAATAATCTTTTTGCGTTCCTTTTTTTTCGGCATAACTCTGTATAATTGCAAATGTCTCATCCATTTTATTTTCCAAGTCATTCTCTTCTGGTATCTTCATTTTTTTCTGTAAAGGTGGCTTGAAATATGTCTTTGCAGTTGAAGGTAGCATTTCTGCAACAAAATAATTTTAAATAGTTATATAGCGATTTCATGTTTGCTTCATTTAATTGAAACAGATAAGGCTAATATGAACTACTGGTAATTTTCTATGCACTGACTTTGTTAGGTCTATACAATGTTAAATGTTTAGAGTAGCGTTTCCCAATCGGTAAAAAGGCAAAATTTAACCTCAATATTATAACGTCGCTGCTACAACAATCCGGCAAGTTCTGCTTCGAGCGAACCGATACTTTTATTAAATGCACTCAAGAGAACGGGAATAATATTTGCGTATATAAAAAAGTTGCAGTTACGCAGGTAAGAGTAACCGACTCTCGGCAACAACCAGACTAGAAGTTAGCCTATTGAAATAGCAGCAGTGGAGACGGGTTGCAGCTGGTCTGGACTATTGAAACGGAGGCAAATTCTGACAAGAGTTCAAAATTCTAAGCATACAAATGACGCAACATCACTCTTATCTAAAATTCCACAACCAAGTGATTACAAATCCACTAGATAAGGCTGAAATCTTTAAAGACACGCTTCAAGTCACATTCATTACCTCAGCAAACCCAAACTTCAAACAGTGATTCCAAATAGATACCTAACGAAACATAGACTATAATTTAGAAAATCCAGAACCCCACAGAATGCCAAACTATCATGAGATAGTGAATAGAAAATTACACTGTCCAGAAATTGTGTAGCCTCGGTAAAAACATAGCGCCTGGCCCAGATGGCATACACAGAAGATGCGTCAAACAACTCCCAGAATCCGTCTTCCCGCTGCTAGCCAAAACTTGCTTGTCAATGCTTGCCTCCAGTTGAAATATTGTCCTACTCCCTGGAAAGTATCCAGCACAATTATGATCTCTAAATTACGGAAACCTCCCACCAATGCTAAATCCTACAGACCAGTATCCTTACTTAATACTCTAGGTAATATCTGAGAGTAGATTCTCAAGTATAGACTAGTAGAACATCTGGAAACATAGAACATCGTCCAAACGTTCAATTAATATTCAGAACTGGCAACTCTACTTAAAACGCATTGATAGAAGCAGCAAACTTTACATCTCAGGCAATTAATTAGCACAACAGGCAAGCTATAGGCATCTTTCTAGATGAATAAAGCATTCGATCAAATCTGGCACGCTGGTGTGATCGAAAAATTACGCCGAGCTTTAGTTCCCATGATGGATTGATGATGTGGAAGAAGACCTACAGATTCTAGGGGTTAGAAGATGGAGGAAAGTTGCCAGGAATCGACAGAAGTGGCGACTTCTTTGTGAGCAGGCCAAGATCCACAACGGATTGTCGAGCCACTTATGATGATGATTTAGTTCCCATACCTTTCCTAAAAATAATTCGCTCTTACTTCGTTCGGACTATATAGGTTAAAGTCGCTGACTATCTACTTAATTCACTCCTGTAGCAGTATGGTTAAGGCTCAATAATAACGCCAATACTCTACAAAGCATACAAAACTGACCTCCCACTTTTTACACCTCGTCTCAAAGTATCCTGATATATGCTGATGATACGGCCATTTTTCTCCGCGGGTCCCCCAACGGCCAACTGTAGAGAATGCTCTGTTTCGAAAAAGCACAAGAAAAACTCGACTTAATAGTCAGAAGGTGCAACACTACTACTACTACTAAGGATTTCCACAGTTTTCACTGTCTTCCTTCACTCAACCGTTTTCTCCAATTTTCCCTGTCATTCCAGTCTCCATCTCGCAGGGTTCTTTTCTCCATAGCCTCGTCGATTTCATCTCTGAATGACCTTCGGGGTCTTCCTCTCGTTCTTCTTCCAATCGGGCTCCATTCTGTGATTTTGTTTATCCAGCGTCCTCTGTCCGCTCTTCTGACGTGGCCGTACCAGGATAGTCTCTTCTCCTCTATATAGTCGATTATGTCTGATTGCACTCCCATTCTCCGCTTAATCTCTGCGTTTTCAATTCTGTCTCTTTTTGTAAGTCTACAGCTTCTCCTCAGGAACTCCATTTCTACTGCTCTTATTCTACCTCTATTTCTCTTGTTTATTGTCCAGTTTTCGGACCCATATGTCAGGATACTTCTTGTCAGGGTGTTATATATTCTCTTTTTTGTCTTTATTGTCTTTATCGTAAGGTGCAACAAATGGGGAATAATTCTTAATCCAGCGAAGACACAGTTAATTGTTAGATCGGGAAAACTACATCTTGCTCAACGGAGAGCGGCTCGATTTCAAAAGGGTAAGAAATAGAGCCAATCTCCTAACAGCACTTAGTAGTAAACTAGCGGACCAACTCAACATCGAGTTTTTTAAATGAAATTTTTATTTTGCGAGAAAAATTAAGAGATCAATACAAACAATATAAGCAAGAATATACATAACATTCATCAATAATAATGCAAGTAAAAAGTGTATTAAATATCACGAAATATTTCGTCGAAAACAATGTTTTTTGTTACGTTATTATTTAGCAGTTAATTTTGCATGCTGATCACGAATCCGGTGTTAGATTTGCTCTATCTTGACGTTTTATGCGCGTTTCGGGTCACTTCCGGTGTCGGATCGCAACCGGAAGTACATATTTAGATTCGTCTCGACGAGACCTTTCGATCCATATATACATTGTATGGTCTAAAACTTAAAGTAAATTTTAACTTCCGGTCATCTCGAAACCGGAGATAACTAACAGCTACCAAAACAACAAAAGGAATGCCAGAATAGGTGGACAACTTATAGAACCTATGAATAGGCAGCGGAGTAAGATAGGGGGACTAATTGAGCTCTATGCTCTTCAATTTAATCATGGATGAAATAATCAAAAGCGTTAACAAAGGAAGAGGATACAGAATGGTAAACAAAGAAGTAAAAATACTATTACGCAGACGGCGCAATATTGATAGCCCAAGATGAAGATAATCTGCAAAGACTGGTCCACAGATTTAACATAAGAGCAAACGAATTTAATGACAATTTCATCTCAGAAAACTAAAACAATAGTAATCAGCAAAGAACCAATCAGATGTAAAATAGAAATTGATGGCATCAGTATTAAACAAGTAATGAAAATAAAATACCTTCGAATTACACTGACTAGCAATGGAAACCTGGACAAAGATATGAGAGATACAGTAAAAAAACCAAATAGACTGGCAGAATGTCTCAATAACACTATAAGGCGAAACAGACACATTAACACTGAGATAAAAGTCTAGAATTTATAAAGCCAGTGTAAGACAAATAATGACATATGCCCCAGAAGCAAGACCCAACACAGCCACAGCAGAAAGGCTATTGGAAATGGCAAAGATTAGAGTACTGAAAAGAATTACAGGAAATACGCTGAGAGATCTATAGAGAACTGAAGATATCAGAAGAAAATATAACGTACAGTGTATAAACGAATGGACCCTAAATAGAAAAAAAGAATGAAATAATCACATAAGCAGAATTAATCTCACGGGGAGACCCGTGTCGTCAAAATAGCAAGAGATAAATCACTAATCGGTAGAGTATCGGACGACCGCGCAAAAGATAGAGTGACAACCTTCCATAGAGGTATTAATCCACCAATGAACAAGCAGAATTACTTATAAAGAGGGAGAAGAAGAAGAAGAACCGCCTTACTCTCCTTCATACTTACAAAATTTTCATTAAGCCGATTATTGAATACAGAGCTTAAATCTATATAGCACTGAACAAAAGAAAACTCAATCAACTCAGCTACGGAGAGGAAGATCTTCAAGAGAACCATGGGTAAAAAATGTCTCGCAGAACAGAATATGTGGCAGAAATATATTTACAAATAAAAACAGGAACAGAAGAGACTTAACTAGAAGTAAATATTCAAAAGACAAAAAAACTAACAAATGTAAGAGCTAGGGGAACCAGACGCGCAGTTCAATTAGAGGACGATATTGAAACTGTAGAAAGTTTCACATATCTTGGAGATACATTAAACATGGATGGAACAAAAGAACCAATATTAAAAAAAGAATAGTAAAGGGAAACAAAGCTTACTTTTCACTTATAAAAAAATTTGGTATATTGGTATATTGGTCTGATAAAAACTATTATCAGACCAATAGTATTTTATGTTTATAAATCTACGCAAATGTATGTTTATAAATCTCCTATCCAGGCTCCCGCAATAAAAAAGGGAGACAGCCATACCTTGAAGACGCCAAAGCCTATAACAAGGTCATCATAACGTTTGCTAGCGGCAGGTAAGAATTGTGGTCCGTACGCATGTCGAACATGAAATTAAATAAATATAATATTCTGTAAATTTAAGGTGTAAAATTTGTTATAAATGCGCAGTTCTAAAGTCTGACAAAAAGTTTGGTGAGGAATCAACTACTGCTTCCTTTTCGATCCCAGATTTAGGTCTAACAAAAGATGGTAATATTGATAGTTCTAGTGAGGTACCTTCCACCCAAAATAAAAGTAATGAGAATGTAGACAAGCAGTGTCAAAAAAGGAAAGAAACGAAAATATGACATTGATTATTTACAAATGGGTTTTATTTCACCGGAAAGGGTCAGTATCTAAACCGTTTGGTGTAATTTGTCATGAAGTCCACGCCAACAGCAGTTTAAAATCATCGCTTCTTCGTCGACACCTTAAGACAAGACATCCGGAGTACAGGGATACACCTACTTAATATTTTAAATGGAAATTGGAAGGTAATAAAAAGTGTAGTATCCAGTAGGGTTTCAAAGAAGATAATAAAATGGCTCTCGAAGCATAATTTCGAGTAAGTTACAAAATCGCAAGATCTGGAATACAGTGGTAAACAATTTGATCGGACCTTTCGCTAATCTCACGGAGAATTAAAGATTTCGCGAACAATGTTAAAAGTGAACTTATAAAAAGAATAAAACTGAACTGTTTTGCTTTCAGCTTGACGAGTCGACCTGATGTACCAAACTGTGCACTATTGCTCGGGTGTGTGAGATATAGTTTTAGGAATTCCATTCAAGAAGATGTGTTATTTGCAAAATCATTGAAAACTTATACAACTAGTGCAGCAATTTTTAATCTGATCAATAACTGTTTTGACAAGCATGAAGTAAACTGGTCTTACTGCTTAACTGTGTGTACAGATGGTGTAAAATCAATGACCGGAACATACTCTCCTCTTTTGGCATGAGGAAAGAAGATTAACGATAATATAGAATGCACTCACCGCTATATTCATAAGCAAACATTGACATGTAAGGCTATTAATACAGAATTTTAAGACAGTATTTTAAGCGACGTTGTAAAAATTGTAAATTTTATAAAGTGCTACAAATTCTCGTCTATTACGTGAACTCTGTGAGGACTTGGGAAGCCTCCACGTCTCTTTAGTATTTGATACAGAAATTAAGGTGGTTTTCTCGTGGAAAAGTTTGACCCGCTTGTTAGAATTGAATTCTGAAGTTCAGACATTTTTTCTTGAGCATCCATTTCATTTTTCCGCTTCTGTAACTGCCATTCTGTAGCTCCAAAAACCTTGTGTACTTAGCCAATATTTTTTTTAAATTAAATGAACTAAATATGTCTCTACAGAATCCAGAAGTCACCAGTTTCAATATACATGATAGAATAAAAGCCGCCCCAAAGAAGTTCCACTTTTGAAATCAATGTCTACAGAAAAATAAGTACGATTGTTTTGGTACTCTCAGCAGCTTTTTATCAGAAAATAAAATTCAACTTAATTAAAACATTAATAGAGATCTTAAACAGCGTTCAAAGTGTATTTTCCCAATAAACCGTGATTGAACAAATGGTAACGCAATCCTTTTGCCGTATAAAATAGTGCTGATCTAGTAGGAACTCCACCGAGCCTCTGGGTATTGACTGGAAGCCAACCACCCGGAGTTTCGTCAAAGTGTTGATCTGATAACAGCTCCACTGGCCCTAGGGTATTGACTGAAGGTCAACCGGTTGACCATTGATCTGAGACAAACCTATTGTTTCTCATGACTAAGTATTGATTAGTCGCTTTCCGCTCCTCGCCGGACCGAGTATTGAATGGCTCGTTCCATCTCTATTCCTTTGACCTGTCCTTTCCTGACTTCGCCGTGTGTGTATTAACACACCGTAATTGCCGTTTAAATTTTATGACATGTATTTTGTTTTCGCAGGTATTAAACAGTGGGTCGCCAAGCCGTGTGTCCAGCGGGCTTTACGTGTCCTTCGAAGCACGGTGAACTGCTCGTATCATTTCTAGAAATGAAAATGTCGTTGTTGGTGCCGAGTTTCGAACTCGTGCGCTCTGGCTTACAAAGCCAGTATCTGCCGCTGAGCTACGGCCGTCCACAGTGATGATTGATTGATGGTACGACACAATGGGATAGAGCTAGAAGTACAGATATACAACGTAGATGCAAGGTGGAAAACATCAAGACCTGGGTAAGAAATAGAAGAGTAGAATGGAGCGATATAGTGTTGTCCAAAGGCAAGAACAAGACGAGACTTAGACAGTCTTGGTCTTGGTCTTGCGCCAATACACTCGGTCTTGGTCTTGGTCTTGGTATTGCACTCCCGGTCTTGGTCTTGCAGCAAGAGTCTTGCAAGTCTTGCAGTTACCATTAGCCTATTGCTATTTATTAAACGTTACTTTAGATCTTAGAACAACGTAACAGAGTAAGTACATTTTAAGCTTGAATTAACATAGCCATAATAAAGACCAACCAAATTAATAAATGTCTAAACAACTGACACCGAGTGGGGTTTGAAGCCACGATCTAAGCGATCCGTGCCTATGCTCTAACTAACTCAGCTATCCACCATGCCCCACGGAAGTTAATCTGTTTCTTAATAAACGTTTGCATTTACTAAGCTTACATGTGCTAAAACATGGTTAAAACACAAAAAAAACAAATTAATGACATAAGCATGCCTGTATTTTAAAGAACATTATCTGGCTAGAAAGGGATTGATGGACATGATGGGCAAAAAATCCACATACATGTATCAAGGGCACAGATTTTTTAGGTGATAAGATAACAAATTATAATCCACTTATTAAAGCAAAATAAATATTTTTACCAATCTTATCTCTACTTTTATATAAAAAACTAACTTGAAAAAATAAAGAATAGGTAAAAAAGCAATGATAATCAAAAGAAGTTATTTTAAATTAAGGAGGTACCTACTTAATAAATACATTAATTTACCAAAATAAAGTAGTAGGTAGAGTAGGTACATAATATATGTAAAGGTAATAAGTATATTTTTTTACATGTCCACTTTTTCCAGCGGTTATTAAAAAGCTTGTGATATCTCCCCCGAATTTTGGTTTTTCAGAAAGAAATATTTGTAATTCCTTTTTGTGGAAAGATATTAGATGCTTCCTTAAACCTGACGTGTTTCTGTTGTTCATTTTTATTTCAACCTTATTATGTAGGCACAATTTACACAAAGCAATTTGGGATGCATGAATTATTTCGAAAAACTCATAAAATTTACTTTTAGGTCTTTTAGATCTATAACTCCAACGCTCACTACTCCGACTAGAACTATTTGAATCTTTGTCCCTCATGTTAAATTGTAAACTTGTCACTCCGGGAACAACAAGGATTAGATGAAAAACAATTATTACATTAGACTCAAAGGAAAGCTCAATTATTGGGAATGAAGTTAAGTGATGTCGAAAAAGTAACGACTATACTACTATTATAGTTACTTTATGTTCGTTACTATCCAATACCCTATTTTATAAGTATCTAATAACAAACCGAGAATTATATATCGTTACTTCGTTATTCTAAATACTTCGGTATTTTGTTTACATGGTAGGCGACATTATATATATATATATATATATATATATATATATATATATATATATATATATATATATATATATATATATATATATACAAGGATTTCCACAGTTTTCACTGTATTCCTTCACTCAACCGTTTTCTCCAATTTTTCCTGTTTAGCCAGTCCCCTTCCTGTAGGTTTCTTCTACTCATTGCTTCGTCCACCTCATCTCTGAAAGATCTTCGGGGTCTGCCTCTCTTTCTTCTTCCTATCGGGCTCCACTCTGTTATTCTATTTATCCACCGATTTTGGTCTGCTCTTCTGACATGTCCGTACCATGTTAATCTCTTCTGTTCGATGTAGTCTATTATGTCGGAGTTCATTCCCATTCTCCTCTTAATCTCCATGTTATTTATTCTGTCTCTTCTTGTTACTCTGCAGCTTCTCCTTAGGAATTCCATCTCTGTTGCTCTTATTTTGTTTTAGGCGACATTATCTGTTATTAATTTGTCTCGTTACTTTTGAATATTAGCCACGCTATTTCAGCAAATTTTGTTTAACCGAATGATCTCATCGCACCTTCAGCAGAAACAATTTTTATAGTCTTAGGTCGATAAGATTTGTTTATTTAGATTCCTTCTGACTAAATTATAATTGGAAAAAAATTGAATTATTAAGTGGGTGTCCGTAACAATTATATTTTTTATTAGCTAGGGTGACATATTTTAAAAAATCTCGATACGATATTACTGTCGGCGCGGCGTCGCAATGCAAGAAGATTATTTTTATGATTAGAGGGCGGCTATTCTCAAAATATGGACAATTAATTTCAGAGCGAAGAAGTCGTCTGCTGGAAAAGAATGTACAAAGTATTTTATTTTTACATTGTAATTATGACCTCTGAGCACGTGTCAAATGTGTTTTTTAATGAATATTTTGATTCAGTATGTATATTTATGGTATTGTTTGTAATGCGCATAAGTCCAGTTTTTCAAATTTTTATTACATATTTTTTTTTCGTCTCATAGAGTCTTTAGGCATATACCCGAACTACTATACTCGCTAAAACCACACTCAGTCCTAACTGCAAGACGCGAGAGTCTCGCAGGCTTAGTCTTGTTCTTGCTTAAATCTTGCACGGTAAGTCTTGGTCTTGGTCTTGCTAAAATTAGGCGGTCTTGGTCTTGCAAAAATGCAAGAACAAGACCAAGACTGCAAGACCAGGACCGATTTTGGGCAACACTAGAACGATCATATAAGCCGAATGACAACAAATAGAGTAGGAAGACCACGAAAATGATGGAACGACAACTTACTGGAGGCACATTGAAAAACAGACAGAGTCATGTCTACATAAAAAGAAAAAGAAGAAGAAATATATTTTTGTTTTAATTTAAGCCTGCGTTTTACTAAGTCTGTTGTAAAAGAGCTACCCGTCACAATATTTCACGTTACAGTTATGTTTTAGTTTACTTTCTTCATTAAAACCATTATTCAAATGATTAATAAATTTTAATAACAACCAAATAGTACTGTTATCGTACGCCGATATATTTCAATTTTATAAGGGGTTCGCAGAAACAAAAAGCTTGGGAACCGCTAATTAAGAGGGTCAAACATTATATGTTACTTGCTCTTAAACATACCTTCAATTACAATTTTTTCGTCCACTACATTTATATCATCGGGAGTTATTTCAAAGGGGTCGTTTTCCTCACTGCTTTGATCGTCCACACTTGTCCACAGGTCCTGAAAGGTTAAATATATGACAGAAAATACCTCAATAATTTCTGAATGTATGAAATTTTCTGCAATGCATTATAAATTTACTTACCTCAGACTTTATTGTAACGCTTGCCTTGTTTCTGTTCGTAAGAAAACTCGCCATTTTCTCGTATGCAAACCAGCTTGGCTTGTATACGTCATCCGTCCCTGCTCCACTTTTTGTAGATTCCTTAACCTTATTGTGACAAAATCTAAAAGACGACATCAGAGAATCTTTCTTTTTCTTTAATTCATCAACAGAATATCTCCCTCCCATATTTATTTCTATTCTTTTCCAAGCATCATGGGTAAGATTTCTGTTTTTATGGTCATTATGACCTGCATTCCATATTATCGATTCTTCTTCATAAAAATGCAAAAATTCAAATACGTTTTCTTTACTCCACTCCATTTGCAAAGACAAAATAACCTAAAGTTAAACAGAAATACAAAAAAGCACACGTAATTTGCGCGAATATGTACTTCAACGTGAATATTTGTCTTCTGTGATTCGGACTAAAATATCGACTGACGATGAGAAACACCGAATAGCGATTATTCGTTACAGGACATTCATACACACTAGGACGTCGCTCCTCGCTACTTGCGATATACAAATATTTGTTATTCGGAATTCCCCGAAGATCGCATGTCTGAACTCGGCTTTTCACACAGACGTACCACAGATAACGATCGACCTGTGTTGCCATCAGTTGTAAAATTTCAGCACATTTGGTGAAAATTAACAAAATCGCGGCCAGTGTGATGGTTAATTTGGCTTAATTTAATCAATAAAAATTAATTAAATTAATAATATTTAAGAAAGTGGTGAAAAACTCAACTCTTTTTAGATCTATTTTAAAAATAGACTAACGTACAAATTTTAAAATATATACATTCAACATATATGATATGAAATAAAGATGACTAAAAATATTCCGTATTTTTATTAATCGAGGTATGACACCTATTGGCGGAAATCATAAAATTACTTAAAATGATGTATTCCAAGAAAATATTTTCAACTCTCACGGCATAACCATAAGTTATAATAAGGTATAACAAAAAGAATCAGGAAAAAAGTGATGCGATTTGTGTTTGATGGTTATATAATACAAATAATTGTGATTTGTGAAGGAGATCCAGATATTTATCAACTTCATTAAATTTTCTTTTACGGTTAAAATTATTTGAATACGTATTATTTTATTATTTATATAATACAAATATATTTTATACGGTTATATAATACAAATAATTGTGATTTGTGAAGGAGATCCAGATATTTATCAACTTCATTAAATTTTCTTTTACGGATAAAATTATTTGAATACGTATTATTTTATACAGGGTGTTTCAAAAAATGGTTTCCTCGTCTCTAGGGTAGGTAAAAAACTGAAAAATAATTGGGGTTTGATTGGTAAAAAATTGTTGTAACGCCATCCGTTTTCAATATACAGGGCGTTGAAGAACGATTTTGACGAAACTACTGGCAACATTGTAATGAAATTTTATACGAATATGTTTTGGAAGCTGATACATCCCATGAATTTGTTTTTATATCTGATTCTCATAGAGGGCGCTAGTTACACGGATCGTACTAAGTATTAGTCAATATAACTTTTTTAAGAGTATAATTATTAATCAAAATTTTAAGTAAACTTAAACATCATTCAATTTTACACGAAAAAGGTACTCTTGATAAAATTCGATACTGTGTACCGTTTTCGGAATATATTGATTTGAAAATTATGAAGTAATAACTGATGCTGGTAGTAATGATAAAGTTCTAATAGGTATACCTCTATTTTCTACAAGTGTGCCATGGAAATTTGACATTTATTGATTGTTATGACGATAAATCAACAATAATTAGAGTTTTGAAACCTTGTTATTTGTAAAATCAAATCAAAATGTCAGCGGCAAAGGAGATAAGGAAGATAATCAAATAAAGATAAAATGTAAAAACTCAGAATTGGAAATAGTAACAACTTACGAATACCTGGGAAGTATAATAACTAATGATGGAAAAATAGACTGGGAAATAACAAATAGAGCAAAGAAATCAAACAAGTTATATTATGCGTTAGCCCCAATAATGGGAAAAAGAGAACTTGCACGAGAAACAAGAATAAAAATATATAAAACAATAGTGATACCGACTGTGCTCTATGCAAGTGAAAACTGGACAATTCTGGAAAAACATAAGAGCAGGATAAACGCAATGGAGATGAGACATCTAAGAAGGATAGTTGGAAAGACAAAATGGGATAGATTAAGCAACGAGACTATTAGGAGAATGGCCAACCAGGAACCGATAATGAACAAAATAGCAAAGAGACAAATGAACTGGTATGGGCATCTGATGAGGATGCAATCCAATAGAATAACAAGAAAAATTTATGAAGCAAAAAACATCGGAAAAAGAAAAAGAGGCAGACCAAGAAAAAAATGGATACAGCAAGTAGTAGAGGCGGGAAAACTTAAACAAAAATCACTCGAGGAATTGAAAATAATGGCAGGAAACAGAAAAGAATGGAAGAGGTGGGTAAATGGAAATTAAAATAGCTAGCCCAAATCCGACACCCTGTTAGGGTAAAAGGAAGGGGAGAAAGAAAGAAAGAAAGAAATCAAAATGTACTCAAATGTTGAATACACTGACATGTTTTTAACCTTGGGCGAATGTTTAGGATGTTCTTGTGCAGCTGTGACACTTTATGCAGAAAAGTTTCCCAGAAGAAACTTACCAAGTAAAAAAACATTTAGAGCCGTTGAACGACATTGTCGAGAAACTGGGAATGTGAAACCAAATAAAATAAATTCTGATAGACCAAGAACAACAAGAACAATTAATTAAGAAAATAATATTTTAAATTTACTTGATCAAGATCCAACAGTTAGCGTAAGGAATATAGCAAGACAAACAAATACTTCTTCTTCAAGTACTTGACGCATACTGAAAGAACAGCAATTACATCCTTATAATTACAGACAAATCCAAGAGCTCTTGCCAGATGATCTACCGGTTAGAGTGGATTTTTGTGAAACATTCAACAAAGGACAACCCACAATCCAATTTTTTTAAAATGCATTCTTTTTACGGACGAGGCCACCTTAACGCGACAAGGTATGGTTAACTCCCATAATGCACACTACTGGTGTGATGAGAATCCACGGATCAAAAGGGTATCACATTATCAACACTCATTTAAAGTTAATGTTTGAGCAGCAACTTTAGGTAACAAATTAATAGGTTATCATATTCTACCTGGAAATTTAAATGGTGATATGTATCTTGATTTTTTAAACAATTCCTTATTCGAGATATTAGAAGATTTAACGCTAAATGAGCGAAAATCTTTATTTTTTATGCACGATGGAGCTCCACCACACTTTGATAGAAGGTGTCGTAATTGGTTAAGTAATCATTTTCCAAATCGATGGATTGGTAGAGATGCAGAAGCTCCGATTCATTGGCCTCCTCGGTCATGCGATTTTAACCCTTTGGACTACGAAATTGGGTCGTATATTAAGGAAAAAGTCTATGCTACAGAGGTAAATTCACGCCAAGAATTGGAAGAAAAAATTCAACATCAATTTAATAATGACATCATAGCTGATCCCCTACCGTTTAGAAGGTTAATGGAATCTTTAGAAAAAAGAATAGACTTGTGTATTCGCGAAAACGGAGGGCATTTTGAACACTTACTGTACTTGAATTTTATTTTATGTTCTTAGTCATTAATTTAATTTTCTTTTTGTGAGTTTTGTTTAATTACTAACTATTTGATACCAGCATCAATTATTACTTATTACACAGTATCGAGTTTTACCAAGAGTACCTTTTTCTGAATGATGTTTAAGTTTACTTGAAATTTTGATTAATAATTATACTCTTAAAAAAGTTGTATTGACTAATACTTAGTACGATCCGTGTAACTAACGCCTTCTATGAGAAACAGATATAAAAACAAATTCATGGGATGTATCAGCTTCCAAAACATATTCGTATCAAATTTCATTACAATGTTGCCAGTAGTTTCGGCAAAATCGTAAAAAATGAGTAAATTTTTTTTTCTTCAACGCCCTGTATCTTGAAAACGGATGGCGTTACAAAAATTTTTTACTAAGCAAACCCCAATTATTTTTCAGTTTTTTACCTACCGTAGAGACGGGGTTACCTTTTTTTGAAACACCCTGTATATTACATTTTTTACATTTTCCGAGTTATATTAGTCTGATTATGTTTGCGGTAAAATCGAAATATTGAAGAACGTAAAGACTAAAAACATGAAAAGCAAGAAACAGACTAGAAACGTAGACAAACCCGTCATGACATCGATGATTGTATCATAATCAGCACTTTCTTTAGTAGCTGCCAAATGGGACAAAGAAAATGATGAACGCATAGCAAATTTATCATTTAATGCAGTCGATCATTGAGTGCTGATCAAACATTTAAATCTGAACGAGGATTCTCTGAGCAAAACTTCGTGTGGAAAAACGAAACCTGCGAAAATTGTGACTAATAGACTACTAGCCCACGGGAAATTTTTATGATTTATGATTTATATGTGAATCACATATATCACACATATACACACACATAATTCTTATCGGTACAGGTGAGTATACAGGTAAGGCATAAGGTAAACTTCAGTGGCGACTCGTGGCGGCTCGTGGCTTTAGAGAAAAGGTCGGCAAAGCTTTTTTTGTCTCCTCAGATAAGTATATCGTCTAAACAAAAGGCTTCAATCATCATAAGAGACTTTTTGTTTTTTTTTTTTGTTTTTTTTTTCTATAAATTTAGAACCAAATATGTTTATAAATTAACTGAAGTCTACGTTGTTTGGAAGTAGCAAAATGGGTTATAACGTCATCGAAAATTTATTTGAGTTTTGGAGAGATTTTATAAGTTTTTTTTCTATTGACATTTGAGACAAGCTTGACATTCTTTCTTGTTTCATGGTGTTTCTCGACAATACATTTTGATTCTTTTGAGACAAGAGAAATCCCGTTCATGTGAGGCAAAAGTTCGTGGTAATGAGAGAATTAATTTATTAATTTTGGTTTGGTTCAACAAACAACAGTTTGTTGTAATGAATTGCAGAATATAAAATTATACATATCTTATAACTTATCCCACCTTCCGAAAATATTTCAAATTATCATATAAAACTTTTAATTCATTTTTTAATTTTATTTTATCAATCAATTTTTAAATATTTAATCGTCAAAGAGGTCAAAAATTTGCAAATCTTCAAAATTTAAAAAACATGTATCTATTTCTATAATAATAGTATGAAAAATTTCATGCCCTTGTCTTTTTTGAGTGGTTCCATAATATCAAGCGAGTCCAAAAGGTTACTGCGTATTTATTTAAAATTACTATCATTACGAAAATCTCTGAGCTTTTGCACCAGTTTTGTTATTCTATTTTTGGAATCAATAATGTCAGTTGACTGATTTTAAACATCATTGAATATCAAATCAGTTTGGGGAAAAACTTTCTTAAACATATTTCAAATAATATTAAAAGAGTAATCATTTAATAATGTTTTTAAACCGATTGCTTCACGGATCGAGATATTAACACTTTGAAAATCGTCGCCTACAATAATACAACAAAAAACTTCCAAAAGCTGTTCACGAAAATCTGCCACAGTGAAAATTAACCGAGATTTAAAATTCTACCGCGTCTGACAAACTGTTGGCATTTTTTTTGAAGTCAAGTGTTCTAAAACATTAGTCCGTTTAGGCGAACTTGAGAAAAATTAAGCAAATCCGCTTAAACTGGCAAAAAAGACGACATTTTTTAATATTTTTACACGTATCGTGCAAAAACTAAATTCATTCTATGCGCATGACATTGAGTAAATAAAGCTTATGATGGAATAGTTTTAACTTTTGCCTGGAGACCGTTCGATTCATCAGACATCACGGCAGCGCCGTCATAAGTTTACCCTACCAATTTATTTTTGATATCAAAAAATTTTAATTTTTCCTTTAGAACACCAAAAATATATTCTGCCTTATGGCTTTTACTTACGTTTGTAAAACCTAAAAACCTCTAATAAATATTACCACGTAATGCGTATCGAACAATTTGATAATTGTGAATGACATAATATATCTATAGTTTCATCTACTTATTGCGAAACGGAATTGGTTTCCTGAATTTCAGTTTCCATGGCCCTGATTCTAATTGAGATTTCGACTCAAAACATGTCGAAATTAATATGGCGACGTCGAAATGCGACTTTGCGAACCTTGTGGACTTCAGCTGAACTAACCAAACGACGTCACTAATTTTCGATTTATCGAAATTAATTTCAACTTCAAGAAAATGGTTGAAATTTCATTTCAAGTCGAAATTAATCTGACATGACTCTGACTGGCTGGACTGGGAGAAGTGAACTTAGGTTCAGTTTAGGTAGGCGGTGTTGTGTTTTGATCCTTGCAAGGAAAACTGAGGCAAAAAGTATTAATATGGCTGTGTTTTACGGACATTTGCTAGTTTTGGAGGAATTAGAGAGGATAGATATCCGACGCTCAGAACGGAGGATAAGAAGAATGTTACGGGATACTCAAAATTCTTTTTCACTAAGTGATGCTCAATTTAGGCAGCAATTCCGGCTTAATAAACAAGCTGCAAATTATTTAATAAGGGTATTAGAACCATATTTGAAAGAAGGTGTTTATGCCTCTAGGATACCCAAAATGTTTAGGGTTAGTATTACTAAGCTGCAGTAAATTTAAAAATATATTAGAATATAACCACCAAGTCAAATCTTAGTGGTTATAACTTAAGGATCTCCCATATCGCCTTTTTTTTCTTGCCATCTTTTCTTTCAATTCAAAATATAATTGAGAATGGTCACTATTTATGTTTTAACAACTCAAACAAGAAAAAAAAGACGTTCACGTAACGTAAACAAAACAAACATTCAACAAGCGTAGTGCAGCCAATAAACAACAGGGCCAACCCAAATTTTCAGCAGTGTCAAAATGATAAAGTAAATATCCCCAGTTTTAACTTCAATCGAAATGAATGAGAATCGCTAGCGATTGCGACTGTCATGGCGTAGTCGCTTTTAAATTTCGACATCGAAATGAAATAGAATCAGGACCCATAACGTTACTCAAAATGTAACTAATAGATTCTATTAATTTATTCTGGATTGTTTTAGATACGCCGCTAAATGTCTTCGAATCAGAAAGTAAATAAAAAATTTCAAATAGTATTTCTTAAATATTTTTATTAGTTTTCTATAATTACCTTGATTTAACGAATGCTCCGATTCATCGTGTCCCCTAAATGATAATTGGGCATTATCTAATAACACATAGATATTTTGTTTTCCTAATAAATATAATTTAACCTGGCTGTATGTATGATTTTTCGAAATATCATGTTTCTGTAAGGCCCTAAATAATTATTTAAATGATCTTAACCAGATTCCCACCACGGATTTTGATATTTATCCCTATTTGTCGAAAATAAGATGCACCGCCAACAGAAAAGTTTGTTTTTTATTTCACTTCCGGTAAGCCATAAGTACTTGTACCAATTATCTGAAAATAATCTATTACTTCCCTTAACCCCGCACTAATGTTTATATTAATTATTGAAATAAATGTTCAAAATGTGGCCCATCAACTTCCAAACATTTATGAACTTTTTTAATCAGAGTTTCATTGGTAGCTCTTGATATCGATTCTCCATCTGTTTCGTTAAAAACTTGAAGAACTTATTTATCATATCTTCCTTAGTAGTGACAGGCTCAGAAAACACCTTATTATTAACGTATCGAAAAATAAAGTAATCTTCTTCTTCTGCTAGTACCTATCCTCTATGGATGTGGGCTACCACAATGGCTCATCGTATTTTATTAGCAGCTGTTCGAAATAGGTCTGTGGTGGTCATACCTGTCCACTATCTCAAATTCTTAAGCCAGGATATTCGGCGGCGTCCTGGTCCTCTATTTCCTTCTATTTTCCCTCCTAATATCAATAGTAGGATTCTGTATTTATTTTCATTTCTCACTATATGTCCGAAGTATGCTAACTTTCTTTCTTTAATGGATTTCAAGACTTCAGGTTCTTTTTGTAAACGTTGCATTACTGCGTCGTTAGTTATATGATGTACATATGATATTCTGAGCATGCGACGATAGCACCACATCTCAAAAGACTGCAACCGTCTGCAAGACGCATCAGTGAGTGTCCATGCCTCTGCTCCATACATAAGAATAGAAAACACAACAAGTTTGAGTCGGAGATGTAAGTTCAAGGTTAAATTGCAGAGAACTTTCTTCATCTGTTGGAAGGCACTCCTTGCTTTTTCGATACTACATTTAATCTCGTATGAGTAATCTCAGCTGTCTGTGGTGTTGCATCCTAGGTATGTTATTTTTTCTGTTCTGTCCAATACCTCATTGTCTGCCTTAAACTTTGCATCTGTATCTTGGTTTTTGCTTATGATCATAATTTTTGTCTTCTTATTATTAAGTTTCATTCCATATTTTCTATCGATGTTAACTACTTGATCTATCAGTCTTTGTAATCGTTCAGCACTATCCGCAACAAGGACAGTGTCGTCTGCATATCTTAGATTGTTTATTACTTCACCGTTAACAATCACGCCATCAGTCGTTTCTCACAAAGCTTCTCGAAATAGATGTTCAGAGTACGCATTAAACAGCAAAGGCGAGAGTATGCAACCTTGTCGTACTCGTCTTTGTATTGGGACTTCATCGGATAATTGATTGTCTACTCGAATCTTGGCTACTTGTTTCCTATAGAGATTGGCTATTATTCTTATATCCTTGTCATCGATGTTTGCGATTCTCAAAGTTTCAATAAGCCTCTCATGCTGTACTTTGTCAAATGCCTTTTCGAAGTCAATGAAACAGGCAAAGACATCTGTATTAACATCTCTTACTCGTAGTATCAATACTTGTATGCTAAAAAGTGCTTCTCTTGTGCCAAGACCGCTGCGAAATCCAAATTGTACATCAGCAATACCCTCTTCCAATTTCTTGTATATGCGAGCATGGATGATGTTTAAAAATATTTTGAGTGAGTGGTTCATGAGGCTAATGATTCGGTGTTCTTCACATTTCTTAGTATTTGCTTTGTTTGGCAGTGGTATAAATATGGACATGTACCAATTTTTTGGTAAAGTTCCTGTTTCATATATACGTTGAAATAATTCTGTCATAATGTCAAGTTGATTATCTTCTATCAATTTCAATATCTCAGCATATATTCCATCAGGTCGTGGCGCTTTGTTGTTTTTTAGACGACTTATAGCAGATCTTACTTCTGATTTTGCTATTGTTGGTCCATTCTCGACGTTGTCATATACAATGTGTTGGTTGTCACTGAACAGTTCTGCTATATATTCCTGCCATCTGTCCAGTTTTTCTTGCGTATTGAATAGTATGTTTTCATCTTTCAAAGTAATCTAACGGTGACAATTGTGGGGATCTTGGTGGCTAGAGAAACGAACCTTTATTAGCTACCCACCTATTGCTAAATATTTCATAAAGCAATGTTCCGACTTCTCGAATATTATGAGCCGGTGCTCCATCTTGCTGAAACCAAGCCTCGTTAGCCTCATTATTATGTAAAGCGTGCAGTGCTGGTACAATTACTTGCCGTAAAATGTTGCAGTAACGCTCTCTGTTCAAATTTATGTCATAAATCATGAGAGCGAATATCTTATTATTTTTTACAGCACAAAAAAACATGAAACGAAAAGGACGCTTAAAAGTTAGTATCCCACCTGAGCTGAGGATTTTCGTCAATCCAGAGGTGAGTGTTATGGCAGTTAAATATACCAATTTTTGTAAACTTCGATTCATCACACCAAATAATTATCTTGTAAAATCTTGATCTTCTTGGTATTTCATTAAAACCTATTTACAAAATTCTACAAGACTTATATAATCTCCAGAATGTAAATGTTGAGTTAGTTTATATAAGTAAGGGGTTCATTATAAAAATATCCTAGGATATCTATTTATGTTTTCATTATCGACGTGGGTTTTGGGCTTGCTCCTTTTACTTATAAACAGACTAAACTGGGAACAGTTGTTCAACAAACGGTTTACAGTTTTATGGTTTGGTCGAGGCTTCTCAGGATATTACTCAGCAAAAACACGGCAAGTTCTGGATACTATTCTGTTACACTCACCGTAAATTATAATTAAATTTAAAAAATCATCATTTGTATATGCAAAATGAGCCATTATTGTTTTGTCAAGAAAATTAGACAAATTATTATTATAACTGTCATTCAACTGAATACAACAAAGTAAATATTAAAAATGAACAATAACTGACGTTTGTTAGAATATTCCATAGGCTACTTGATAAATAAAGTTTTTGTGATTAAAGTATGTAAAGTTAATGTATTTGAAAACTGCAAAAAAAAGTTATAGAGAATACTAATACAGATCGATACTGAAAAACAAATTTTTTTAAAATAATGAATCACATACAGTGTGTCCCATTTGAAAAAAAATTAATTAGGCGAAAATTTAGAATGCCGGTTTTATGCAAATTTTGACAGCTCCCTGTATAATGAAAATGGCAACTTAATACTGTAAACGATACAGCTGCATGCGTTTAATAAGTCCCTAAGGAATTTAAACGTTTATTCAAAAATTACATTAGAGGATATTGAACTTTATCATCATCATCATCATCAATTAGCCTATATTTGTCCACTGCTGAACGTAGGCTTCCCGTAAAATTTTCCACCTATTTCTATCTTGAGCTTCTTGCATCCAGATTTTGGTGATGCGCTTGATATCATCCGTCCATCTAGTCGGAGGTCGTCCTCTGCTTCGATATGCCTCTTGCCTTGGTCGCCATTCCAGAATCATTCTGGTCCATCTATCATCCGTTAATCTGGCAACATATCCGGCCCAAGCCCATTTAGCCATGGCTATTTTTTCAACTGCAATTGAACTTTATATATACAGTAAAATGCATACTTCATATAAAAACCGTATTAACTCAAAAACGGTTCCCAATAGGTATAGGGAAGTCTTAACAAAAAATGTTCAGAATTTCTAAAATTAAAAAATATATAGGGTGTCCCATTAAAAAAACGAAGTTATAAGCAACTTCCGTTATAACCGGAAGTAGCAAATAGTTAAAAATATTTTCATTAAATACGTCACTCTGCAAAACCCCTTAATTTTCGAGATATGTATTTCTAATTGGCCGCTTACCTGCCTCACCCTGTATAATTGGATTACGCATTTATTTCTGTCTTTATTATTTCAAAATATTTCAAATTTGCTGTCATTTTAAACAATAGTGAAAAGTGGTGTTTTTTGTGCATTATAGTGTGGTGACCCTTTTGCATGTCTATCATGGCAACACTAAGATCGACCTTCGAAAAAAAAACGGCACGGCAGAAGGAAGAACAAATAGTAGATTTAAACTATTCAAACAAACACTACAAAAAAAAACTTCAGCAAAATACCTCAAACTTTAATCAGCTATTAAATAATACATTTTTTTTTTCGAAGGCACTATGTAT
Organism: Diabrotica undecimpunctata; assembly: GCF_040954645.1. Taxonomy (NCBI): domain Eukaryota; kingdom Metazoa; phylum Arthropoda; class Insecta; order Coleoptera; family Chrysomelidae; genus Diabrotica; species Diabrotica undecimpunctata. The sequence continues at coordinate 99,108,377 of NC_092811.1, forward strand.
ATAAGCAATAGAATAAGATGTTTATTAAAAATACAAGAACACTCATAAATGTCAACAAAAAACCATCCTTTACAAAGCTGAATTGTATTGTCAAGAAAAATGATGTTTTCATCCTATAACTCAACCTCCCTACACTCCACTCGACAAACAAAAACATTTATCTTTCGTCAGTGGCGTAGATTAAAAAAAAAGTTCCATATTTTTTTTTTTGATCAATTTTTTGATCTTTTTAAAGTACCGTGTCTTTCCAGTACTTTCTGATTACCAGTTTATCTTTTTAATTGGGGATTTAACAATGTTAGGGTGTTAATGCCTCCAAAATTTATATGCGGAATTGGACGTGCCACAGTCTCGTATATCTTGGAGTATACGCTCTGGTGTGGAATATCATAATTCTGTCAACAGTGGCTCAACTATGACTTCATCCAACGTGGATTCAATATATTGAAGATCCTTTCATGGATACGAGGACAGAAGCAACACAATATATAAGAAGGAAGCCCCAATAATATTAAGAATCGAAGTCCAGTACGCTATAAATGACTCGAAATCTGTTGACTTGCGATGGCACACCCAGCTCAAAAACAGTTATTTTGGCCGTAACGCATTCAGTCGAACTCGGAATTACAGTGCAATAAACTGGTTTTGAGAACGATTGAGTACGTAAAAACGGCCTCATGTGCGATCGCAAGTAGGCATAGGTTACGTCTATACGAGTTAAATGCAACGGACATCCACACAACCGGCGACGACATACAGTGTTGCGAAAGACGTTTCAGCCGTTAACGCAATCAGTCGAGCTCGGAACTTCTGGTTCAGAGATCGGCTAAAGATGTAAAAATGGATAAATAAACGTTGAAGAAGTAGCATGATACTGATCGTGAAAGAAAAAAAAAGGAAACCACGCGCATATAACTGCGACGACATACCTCCCTGGCCCTACTGCCGACTACCGTCCAGAAATTACCAGAAAATCAATATAAGATGTAACGAAACCTAAAAAACAACCCCAGAAAAAGTTTAAATCACACTGATTAAACTTACACGTGAGGACCCTTTAAATGCAATAATTATGTTCTTTAGCAACACAAAAATCTGGCGAGATACCTACAGAATGGCTACTATCGAGCTTTATTTCACTACAAAAATCAAGAACCCCAAACAGTGCAATGACTATAGATTAATCAGCTTAATGGCACAATTATTGAAAACATTTTTAAAGGTGATACATACAAGAGTATTCAGAAAGTGTAAAGCGGATATGAGTAATAGACAGTTTGTTTTTATTAATAGCTTCGTAACAAAGGAAGCTCTCTATAGTTTCACAACTCTTGCTCAAAAATGTCGACCAACAAAAAAATCTTTACGTCGCTTTTTTAGACTATAAGAAAGCTTCCAACAAAGTTACGCATATCATTCTCGTAGAATGTCTAAAGCGAAATTTAGTGAGAAATATCTATTGGAACAGAGAGACTGTAATCACATTAGATGGAAATAGTACGGATTCGCAACAGATAAGCAAATGCGTGAAACAAGGCTGTGACTTTCACTTTCACCATTACTATTTAGTATATACCCTAATGAGAGCAATGAACACACGCCCTCATCTGGTCAATACTATCAAAACTAGAAAGACGTCATATCTAGGACACATAATGCGCCATAGGGAATTTGAGCAGCTCCAGGTAATATTAGAAGGCAAGATTGAAGGTAAAAGGGGCATTGGAAGAAAGAAAAAATCTTGGCTACAAAACATCAGAGATTGGACCCACACAAGAGGAAATGAATTAATTGATCAAGCCCAAAAAAAATGAAATTTGCCATATTGATCGCCAACCTTAAGAGAGAAGGCACTTAAGAGGAGAAGGATATACTCTAATCAGAATGGCATGTGTCTGAGGAGGAGAATTGCTCCGACCTTAAACACATTACATTTACTTTAGAGGGGAAAGTCATTTCAGCATTCCAAGAAACCTGCCCTTTAACGGAGAGGAGTTTTACCAGGGATACGCCATGGTGGAATAAATAACTATCTGTGTTAAGGAAAAGGACAATGAAGCTATTCAACAGAGTCAAAGTAACTGGGGAATGGGGAGAATACAGAACCACACGGACGTAATACTATACAGCTATAAGAGAAGCCAAAAGAGGCACATGGAGTAAGCACTGTGAGGAAATTGAAATTGAAAGCACAAAAATGACAAGGGCGGATATACCAACACAGGAAGAGACACGGCTGAAGAGGTCTTCAGGATGCACTTCCCTGGATCACAAATAGTTGAATCGCCAATTGACTGGGAATCAGTAGGCAACGAGGCTCCGCAGAGGTCCTCAAGAACTAACTGGTAGATAGTCAAAAAGATTCTAAACTATAAAAAAGTAGAATGGGCAATCTATGCTCAAGAATAGAGTGGTAAATACCAATATTCTTGGAGAAACCGTGTTGGCCCTGGTCGAAAGAGGATATCCACAGGGTGGAGTTATTTCTCCACTGATACAGAATCTGGTGATGAACGGACTAGTAGGAACTTTAAAGGTAAATGGTTACAAGACAACCAAGAAAACACAACCAATAAACTCACTCAAAAATGACAAGGGCCGATATACCAACACAGGAAGAGACACGGCTGAAGAGGTCTTCAGGATGCACTTCCCTGGATCACAAATAGTTGAATCGCCAATTGACTGGGAATCAGTAGGCAACGAGGCTCCGCAGAGGTCCTCAAGAACTAACTGGTAGATAGTCAAAAAGATTCTAAACTATAAAAAAGTAGAATGGGCAATCTATGCTCAAGAATAGAGTGGTAAATACCAATATTCTTGGAGAAACCATGTTGGCCCTGGTCGAAAGAGGATATCCACAGGGTGGAGTTATTTCTCCACTGATACAGAATCTGGTGATGAACGATGAAGGAAAGTACAATACGGTAGTCAGAGATCGCATGAACAAGGTCCTAGAACTAGTGAGACAATGGACTTATGGATATAAGTCCCCACAAATCCATCATAGTCGCCTTCATACGCAGACGGAAACTAGAGGGATTAGGTCCTCTAAAGCTGCAGGGGCAAGTAATTCATCCAAAGGGAAAGGTAAAATATCTCGGGGTTATACTAGAGTCAAAACTCACCTGGAACCGGCAATTAGAAAAAATGACAAGCAGTACAGTTACAACACTTATGAGGGTCAGACGTATGTATGGGAAGAAATAGGGACTAAAACGGACATGGTGCACTGGGTGTACACTATGATCAAACCCTCAATTATCTATGCAGCGATGATGTGGTCGACTGACACACTAAACAGCTGCAAAAGCCAAACTCAGCAAGCTGCTAAGACTTCTTATTCTCTCATGAATAATGTAAAAATAAATAATGTGTGGCTCATCATACTAATTAACCTGTACTCGTAGCGTCTTTAAGCCCACTGCTTCTTGAAATTACTAAAAAAACAGACATGCCATTTCTTAAGTATTTTACCAGTAAGATACACGTCATTAAAAAGTTTAACTAAAGAACTAATGTGGTCCTCTTGTATCATTTCTAAGAGTTTAACTGGAATGTTGTCTAGTCTAATCACTTTTTATGAATTTTATTGAATTGCACGAAGAACTTAGAATTTTACAATTTAAGGTCTTTCTTGATTTACATTCCTCTTTATGTTTGGCATATCATCTTGGAATAATTCAGTTATATAGTTACTCCATGTTTTAATTATTTCTCGTTCATCACTAATAACTTTTCCTGCATTATCTACTATAGTATTAGTGTTTTATTATTATACAGGAATCTACTTCACGAACTTTCTTGTGCAGATTCAACTGTCATGTTTTTTTTCGAAATTCTTCTATTTCTAAACATCTATCCATCATCTACTTTTCTTCAGCCGCTCATATTGTTTGTTTTATTTATCATTATTTTCTTCTGTATTACGCTGTCTTGTCCTTGTATTGTCTTATTTGTTCCATAACGTCTAGTATTTCTTCCATCATAATTAAAACTATTGGTTAAACTTTGCTCTTTTATTATCTTCGTCATATATGTTTATAAAATAATTTTCATGTTTTCTCAATATTTTCGGTGGTTCTCATTCTCATCATGTAATTAACGCTAATCATTTTCAATTTTACTTTTGTTGATATCTAAAATAGTAAAATACTTTTGCTTATGTTTTTTCTCTATTCGTTTTAGCTGTCTCTTAAATCGGCAACTAAAGGGTTGTAATTAGATCAATTATCTGCTCGAGGGTATGTCGTAATTGTACTAATGGAGTTTCTAAATATTTTGTTAATAAGAACTCTCTCGTTAGTGATTTAATTGTAAATCATAAAGAAAAACCGGGAACAAAATTCGTCAAACAATCGTGGATTGTTTTATCGGATATTTATTTTATATGCCGTTAAAAAGTCTTTTATGTTACACCACTGTAACTGTCTATAAGATACCACCCAAGAAAAATTCCCCCTCATATTTTCGACCCTACGCTTACTATGCAACTCGTTAAAAAATCTTTTATTCCCAATGATACCGCTACTTCCATATCTCAGATATACAATATAGTATGATAGACATACAAAGAAAGATAGTGTCGTATTACGATATGTCGGGGTAACTGAAGGATTTATAAAAAATATAATTCGATAGAAAAACTTAATAAAGTTAAAATAACTAAATCTTCATTGAAAGTAAATCGTAATAGAAAAGTAGGTTTTTTTTATATAAAACAAGCTAAAACAGGCTTTCAGTTTTTTTCATTTTTGTCAGTATTTTGGTGCAGGATATTCATTGATAATTTTGTTTATCCATTCAAACTGTAATATTCTTCCCGTTGATTGTGCGGTGATATTAAATATATTATTATGCTGTTTCTACTTTTTTAATTTCTCATTTTCAGGGGAAATAAATAATAACAGCAAAGATTAGAATGGAGAAGGAAGACCTAAACATCATCGCAGTATATGGCCCAGAAAATAACAAGCCTCAAACAACAAGGGAAACGTTTTATGACCAATTACAACAAGTAGTAGATCAAGTCAGAGGGCAATAATAATATTGGGGGATTTTAACGCTCGAATAGGCAATCAAGTAATATCCGGAATTAAGCAAAAACATACCGAGAATGTTAAAAACGAAAATGGAGAACTGATGATAAATTTCTTTACAAATAACGAACTTAGAATAAACAACACATTTTTTGACCACAAAGATCAACACAAATATACATTTAATAACACCCGTGGACAAAGATCTATGATAGATTATGTTATACCCAACAGTGATATACATCCATCGAAAATAATCAATGTAAGATGCATCAACTCAGCAGATGTAGGTAGTGACCATAGTCTAGTATTATGTAAAATAAGAATCATCCTGAAATACATCACACCCAAGAGAGCGGCGCTAACACAAACGAAAATAAAAGTCAAAGGAGAAAGAATATCATAGAATATTGCTGGGAATGAAATATTCAAAAACGACAACATCGAGGAAAGCTGAAAAAAACTCAAAAAGAACATAATTAACGCAGCAACAAAATCACTTGAGGAGATGTAACGAACACTAACATATTATCAAAAAAGAACACCCTACGGTTAAGAGAGAAAGTGAAGACAAAATGTGAAAAAATTAAGAAATCCTTTTTACAATACAGAGCACAACAAACACAACAGGCATACAACCACTATAAATGAATCAGAAATAAAACGAATACTTTATTTGGACAAATAAAAGGGAACACTTGCAGAGCTTCTTAAAACAGATGGACCACAACTTCTACGGAACACAAAAAGAAATATGGAGAATGATCAGAGAACAAAGAAAATAGATGAACGAACTAATAAAAACTAAACACATTCAGAAGGAAACATGGGCAAACTACTTTCAATCCCTATTTGCTAACACCAGATGTGACGAAAAACTAAGAAATAAATATTGATGAAGAAGAGGTAGAAGACAAAATACCGAACGAACTCATAAAGTACGGAGGACCAGCTTTGACCAAACAACTACTAAAATTAATCCAAAACATAATAGAACTCCTCAAGAATGGGGATCAAGCATCCTAATACCTCTTTTCAAAAAGGGAGACAAATTGGATCCGGAAAATTACAGAGGAATTAATTTATTAAACATAACAGTAAAATTAACAATCAAAAAGATAACAAATAAGCTGAACGAAATCATAACACAAGCAGAACAACAAGGTTTTAGGTCGCGAATATCCTGCACCGACGCTATATTTTTTGATATATCCACTGAAATATTGTGGAGTAGCAATGACAGAACAATTAGCAACATTAATTAATAAAATTATAAAATACAATTAAATATCCGAAGAATGGAGAACTAGCGAACTAATTCTACTATTGAAAAAAGGAGATAAACAGCCAGAAAACTACAGAGGTATAAACTTTTAAATACTACGCTAAAATTTACAACTACAATTTTACAAGTGCTAATAAATCAGACGATAAGTTTAGCAAATGAACAACAGGGTTTTCGTAGTGGAAGATCATGTACAGATGCAATATTCGTTATAAAGCAAATTACTGAGAAATCACTAGACTATAATAGACCAGCATTTCTGTGTCTGATTGACCTAAAGAAAGCGTTTGACAGAGTAAGACTCAAAGATGTAATCCATCTTCTGTATAATAGAGAAGTTCCCCTAAATATTATAAAAACTGTCGATAACATCTACCAAAACAACAAAATGGAAGTCAGAATAGATGGACAACTTACAGAACCTATAGAAATAGGCAGCGGAATAAGACAAGAGGATTCATTGACAATTTGATCATGGATGAAATCATCAAAACCGTTAATAAAGAAAGATGATACAGAATGGGAAATAAAGAAATCAAAATACTCTGTTACGCAGACGACGCAATATTGATAGCCCAAGATGAAGATAGTCTGCAACGACTGGACCACAGATTGAACATAAGAGCAAAAGAATTTAATATGACAATCTCATTTCAGAAAACTAAAACAATAATAGTCTTCAAAGAACCAACCAGATGTAAAATAGAAATTGATAACATCAGTATTGAACAAGTAATGGAAATAAAATACCTGGGAATTACACTGTCTAGCTATGGAGACCTGGACAAAGAAGTGGTAGATTAAGTACAAAAAGCAAATAAACTGGCAGGATGCCTTAATAACACTATATGGCGAAACAGACACATTGACACTGAGATGAAACCCAGATGAAGACCAATAATGACATACGCCTCAGAAAGGCTACTAGAAACAACGCAAAGGCTACTAGAATCGACAGAGATGAGTCTACTGAGTAGAATTACAGCAAATACGCTGAGAAATCGAAAGATAAGTGAAGACATTAAAAGAAAATGTAACGTACAGTGTAAAAAAGAATGGACACAAAATAGAAAAAAGAATGGAATAACCACATAGACAGAATGGAGGAGACCCGTGTCGTCAAAAAAGCAAGAGATAAGTTACCAATCGGCAGAAGAAGTATCGGACGACCGCGCAAAAGATGGAGTGACAACCTTTTATAGAGGTATTAATCCGACAATGAACAAGTAGAATTGCTTAGAAAGAGGAAGACGAAGAAGTCGCTATATTTATAATGAGGCAAGTGCAGAAAAATTATTATAAGCAATTATTAAATTAAATTATTAAATTATAGCATACAACAAACCGACATATCTATGTTTCGTGGACCTTAAAATGGCATTTGAGCAGGTCAAATTAAAGTACTTTATCCACTTATTGTAAGCGAGAGAAATACCCCTAGGAATAATCATGATGATCAACCATATCTACCGAAAAAATACAATAAAAGTAAAAGTGGAAGAAGAACTAATTGACCCTATTCAAGCTGGCAATGGGATAAGCCAGGGGGATTCTCTGAGTCCTTTATTGTTCAACCTGATTATGGGTGAAATAATAAAAAAGGATAGCAAATGGAAGAAAAACAACTTAAAATAATCTGCTATGCAGACGACGCAATACTACTCTCTCAAAGTGAAGATGATTTACAGCGTATGCTGCAAAAATTGAATATAACCGTCAGAAAATTTAACATGTTATTTTACCAAAAAATACAAAATGCATGATTGTAACAGCAAATTTACTAAGATGGAAATTGAAGCTGAAAGGTCAGATAATAGAACAAGTGATTGAGTTTAAATATCTAGGCATCAGATTATCTAGCTATTCAAAGCTCGAAACATAAGTGGAAGACCAAATGAATAGAGCCTACAGAGCCGAAAGAAATGAAAGGCAGAATTTACTAAACAATCATCAGACCAATAATGGCATACGCGGCAGAAACACGACCTGACACAGAGACGATAAAAAGAATGTTAGAAACAGCAGAGATGACAACAAATGGAACAAAGCTAAACGTACAGATATACGACGTAGATGCAAGGTGCAGAACATCAAGGACTGAGTAAGAAATAGACGAGTGGAATGGAATGATCATATAAACCAAATGACAAGAAATGGAGTAATAAAGACGGCAAGAGACGGTTCCCCAATAGGAGGACGATCAGTAGGAAGACCACTAAAACGATGGAACGACAATTTACTGGAGGCATATTAAAAAACATACAGAGTTACGTCTAATAAAAAGAAGAAGAAGAAGAAGAAGAAGTAGAAGAAGAAAAAGAAAAAGAAGAAAAAGAAGAAGAAGAAGAAGAAGAAGAAGAAGAAGAAGAAGAAGAAAAAGAAAAAGAAAAGAAAAAGAAAAAGAAAAAGAAAAAGAAAAGAAAAAGAAAAAGAAGAAGAAGAAGAAGAAGAAGAAAAAGAGGAAGAAGAAGAAGAAGAGGAAGAAATTTTTTCCGTATCTGTTATTCGCTCCGTGCGTGACCATGGTAGGGGTACTTTGAAACGATGCCAGCGTGCGTAGCGGCGAAATATGACAAAATTGGACCTACCTTTTTACGCATAAATTTTATCAAAAATGTGTGCAATAATAGCAAAAATAGTAAGTGTAGTTTTTATAGGTTCCCAAAGATTACATATAAATTAGAGAAAAGAAAAAGATGGATCCGTGCTATTAATATGAAAAAGTAAATATCACATAACCTCATTTTTATGCAATTGAAAAATTTAAATAATTTACCTTAAATGATATTTTATAAGGCTTCAAGCTAACTGCAGAGTGCCTGATGACTTTAGCTTTTATATCAAAACTTTTACTATTACTGTTTTTAAATATATGCTCTTTCACGTGAAAAACTTGATTTGCCAGTACTAGATTTTTCCCTTTCTTTTCCGTTTATGGTTGAAAAGATATATTATGATGAATTTTGAGAAACCCAGTTTTTAATACTACATTTATTTTGTACATAAACTAAAAAAATATAATTAAAAAGTTAATTATTAATAATTGTCAATTTCGCATGTATTTAATAATGTCAAACATATGTCATATATTTAACCTGAAAATTGGCAGGTCCAAAACTGTCAGATGAAGGCGGTAGGTGTCGCGTCAGTCACGCACGGAGCGAATACACCTTAGTATATTTCAATCTAGTTTTATTTTAAAAGTATCTTCCAGTGTTTGTTTAGCAACAATGATTTGATATCTCCTTGTCTGATTCTCACGAATTTAATATACCTATTTTGTTTTAGCTAATCTGCCTTTTCTAAAATTGTAATGGGCATCTTTCGATATGTATAAATATTTGTCTGTCCGCTTTCCCCTACTAGAACTAAAGCTTCTTTAAAGACATGTAAATATAATCACATCAAGCTGTCTTTATTTTCAGAAAGTAATTCAGTTAAAATAATGTTGTACGCCTGTCTAGCGTCAAAACCAGTTGTACACAATAAAATAAAGTAAACACGCAGGAAATTGACTGAGATGTCCATAGGTAGGTATCACTTAAAAAATATAAGTTTATAATATCTGACAGCTTTTTTAACTGTGTTTGTAAGACCAGCGAATTATAGACAGTGGTGTTTAAATTATGCAATGTACTTTGACAGTCCATTTACTTTCTTGAACTATTTTAGGTTTATTTAACTTGCAGATATTAATTTATTTTACTAATTATTTATTAAATTTAAAAGGGAAATTCCTAGTGGTTGGCTGTACATCATAGTTTAAAAAAAAATTACAATGAAGTAAAATCTTTTTATATAATGGTATACAATTTTATTATTAAGATTTATAAAAATTATCCAAAATGGATTTATAAATTTTCAAAACGTTTTCGATTCTATCAGATCATCATCAGTAAAAAACCTAAAAAGTATAACCACTTAAAAGTGAAAACAAAAGGTAAAAATTTGACTGTTAGATTGAAAATGTAGTTAATACTTACGTCAATAAAGTAGTTAGAACTAGTCACATAATGAGATCAGATTACCCTTAAATTACATAATTTGAGTAACGAACATTATAATTATTATATAATTATTAAGACACTAGGGCGATGATAAAGGATTACATTTTTTAAGGCAACGTTCAATTTCTCAACTCAAGAAAGACGACCTTATGCCCTTCTTCTTCTTATGGTGCCGTGCACCTATAGTGCGTTGGCGAATTATCTTAAGGTCAGACGTCTGTCTTTTGCGGCATGCAAAAGTTCGCCAGTGTTAGTTACGCCTGTCCAGTTCTTTATATTTCGCAGCCACGACATTTGTTTGCGACCTACTCCTCTCTTGCCCTCAATCTTTCCTTGGATAATTAGGTGAGGGATTGCGTATTTTTCCCCTCTCAGGATGTGGCCCAGGTATCCAATCTTTCGTGCCTTGATCAAGCTGAGCAATTCTCTCTCAGTATTTGCTCTTCTTAGGACTTCCTCGTTTCTCACCCTATCTGTCCATGGTATGCGGAACATTCTTCGCAAGGTCCACATTTCGAAGGCTTCCAACTTGTTAATGGAAGATATTTTCAAGGTCCATGTCTCCATGCCGTATAACAATATGGACCATACATAGCACTTAACCATTCTGTAACGAAGATTGAAGGAAAGATTGCGGTTACAAAGTAGCGGTTTAAATTTAAGAAAAGCTTGTCTTGCTTGTTCGGTACGGCATTTTATTTCTTGTTGAGGATCCCATTGGTCATTCACCATCATTCCCAAGCATTTGAATGTTTTCACTTGCTCGATTGGAGCATTATCTACGTGCAGTTGTACTCTGAAAAATGCGCCCTTTCTTATTGTCATGCATTTTGTTTTTACAGCATTTATCTTCAGGCCATATGTTTTTCCTGTGGTGTTTATTTTATTTAGTATCAACTGCATATCATGTTCGTTATCTGTGATTATTGCGGTGTCGTCAGCGTAACGAATGTTATTTATCGGGTACCCGTTGACCTTTATACCACAATCAGTGCCTTCAAGTGCCTCTGCAAAAACATTCTCCACATAGAGGTTGAACAGCATAGGAGACAAAATACACCCCTGTCGCACCCCTCGTAAAATTTCGAATTCCTCTGTGTTTGTTGATTTGTTCAGCCTCACACGTGCCTTTTGATTCCAATAGAGATTCTGGATAACTCTTATATCTTTCTCATCAATATCAGCATTGTGTAGCATTTTTATTATTTCATCGTGTTTTACGCTGTCAAAAGCTTTTTCGTAGTCGAGGAATGTGATGACTATATCTTTTCGTTGGTCCATACAGTTTTGTACCAGGGTATTCAAGCAGAATGATGCTTCGCGCCTCTTATGCCCTAAGAGGTAACAATCAACTGTTGACAAAAGGAAGTAAAAATTATTTTAAAATTACAAGACCTTCAAGACAAGAGATAGATAGTTTTTAAAAAAATAATCGAATAGTATATGCCCATTAAGGGTGTTATTCAGAAACAGTATTATATTATTGTTTTAAATGATATATAATAAAAAAAATATTTGTTGTTAAAGAAAAAAGCCAAATCCACCTCCGAAGGGGAAGAAAGAGGTTTACGGGAAAAGTTTTGCAGAATATTGTTGCAATAGCAATATAATAAGAAACAATAGCAATACGACACGGCAAAATTATGACCAACATTTTCAAGATGTGGAAAATTGATACAAAATAAAAGCAAACAATAAATGGGAAAGCAGAGAATCAGTTGGGAAAACTAAAGTTATAATTTGTGATTTACAAAAATGCTTACCTACGCCTTGTTTATCCAATAATCAAAGTTTTTGCAAGCTTTTGTGGACTGTAAATTTCACGATATATGATGCCACAGAAAATAAATCTTATTGTCGTACCTGGGAAGAATCCAAAGCTCGAAGGGGTGGCCACGAAATTGTCTCGGCATTGACTAAATGGGCTATGACAGTTCTTTCACAAACTGATGTGGAAGAATTAGTTATTTGGTCAGATAATTGCCCCAGTGAAAACCGCAATTTTATGGTAATGACGAGCTACTTTTGGCGTTTGAACATCTGCCCTAATTAAAAAGTATAGTATTTGACTAAAAATATTTACTGAGAGGACATACTCATTTAGAATCTGACCAAGTCAGACTCTAATTAAAAGATCTATAAAAAACAGCCAACAATGCAGGTTGCAACACCTTGGGATTGGCAGCAATTAATCAGTTCTGTAGGCGATCAGGTGATTAAATTGGACGAATATGACTTTAAAAATTTAAAACTACTTTACGCTCAGTCTCAATCCCCATTCATCAGTGAAAAGAAAAATGCTGACAATGATAACTTTTTTGATTTCAAACGTAGTCCATCCGTATAAAAAAAGACACACAGGCTATAATTTTTTATGAAGAGACTTAAAGAAATTAGACTCAAAGAATTGGACGTGAAAAGAAGAACAGCAAGTGCGACCAATCTTACAGAACAGTTACGACTACGTTATGAAAGGCCGAAAGGTATAACGCAAAAGAAACAGGATCATTTACTAATACTTTTACAGTAGATTCCCAGTCAGTTTCATGAGCTTTGTAAAGATGATGAATAAATGTTCTTTTATCATTTTTTGTCATCATCAATATTATGAAATATATAAACAAACTGTTTATCACACTAGGACAATATTGTTATAACTAATATACAATGTTACAATTATACACAGTGTTTCAAAAAGGTTTGTCATAAATTAAATCACGCATTCCGGGGACAAAAATAAATTGATTGAATCCAACTTAACCTAGTACCAAAGTGTACACAAAAAAGTTACAGCCCTTTGAAATTACAAAATAAAAATTGTTTTTTTGTCTTTCTTATTCTGAAAGCATTTTTCATAAAAAAAAAACAACAAAATCTAAGCGCACAGATAAATTTTAAGGGGGTGAGCAGCCCTAAATCTCCCCAAACTTTTGAGTACGTTCAAATCAAATGAATTTTGTGGCATCATTAGTTTAACACATTATTTTTAAAATTTTTTGCCTCTTATCACTTTTTTCAAAAAACAGTTTTTATTGAGTTACGGCCCTAGACTCGTCACGACCCCTTCTAATCCACCGACCAGGATACTGCTTGCAAAGGTATTCCCGGACTTCATTACTGTAATGCGGTGGAGCGCCATCTTGTAGAAACCACATATTTTGCCTTATTGCAATATTCACTTCTTCCAAATACTCTTGTAAATCGTTTGCCAAGAACTGCAAATAATTATCACCATTAAAATTGTTGGGAAGAAATACTGGGCCTATTAGATTGTTATCCACAATTCCTGCCCAAACATTAACTTTGAAAGTCCTTTGGTGATGAGTAGTTTTTTTGGTGTGAGGATTTTCGTCGGCCCAAATGTGCTCGTTATGATGGTTTGTTATTCCATTTCTACTGAAGGTAGCCTCGTCGGTAGAAAAAATATTTCTAATAAAATTAATATTTCCATCAATAACCGATCGCAAAATCCAATCCTTTTAGGATAATCTTCAACCAATAACTCTTGAACCGGTGTTAAGTGATAGGGTTTAAGCAGCTGATCCTTTAAACGCCTCCAAACCCTTACGTGAGGAACATTTAGTTGAACAGCTATTACCCTTGTACTTGTTCCAGGGACTTCTTCAATGATTTCTAAAATGTCTTCATCAGTTGCATCCATTATTGGACGACCACTATTGCCAGCAACTTGCGGTTGGAATGTACTAGTTTCCCATAAACGACGATCAATGGTCATAAATAATCGTCTATCGGGTGTATTTCGATTGGGGTATTTTACTGCATAACGCTTTGCGGCTGATGCACTATTTCTTTGACATTTATTTACGATATTCCCGATAGTTTATTGAAATCATAATTTAATCTGATCCAACTTACCTGAAGTTAAATGCATATCTGCTATTTCCTGAAATGTTTAGGCCATTGTAATATAAAAATTTTCAATATTAATCTTAGTCACACAATAAATGATAGCTTCAAATTATTGACTATTATTGATGGAACTGTTTGTAATTATTGTATCCGTAGAGACTAATTGTAATTTTATGGCCAACTAGGAAAAAACTAGTTTTTCGAAAAATTGATGAGGCAAAAAAGTTTTAAAAATAATGTGTTAAACTAATGATGCCACAAAATTCATTTGATTTGAATGTACTCAAAAGTTTGGGGGGATTTAGGGATGTCCTAAAAATCCTGATAAAAATGCTTTTAGAACAAAAAAGTAACGTGTCCATTTTTATTACAAATTGTCATGTAGTTTAGGAGATAATGCAAAAAAACAATTTTTATTTTGTAACTTCAAAGGGCTGTAACTTTTTTTGTGTACACTTTTGTGTATACTAAGGTAAGTTGGATTCAATCAATTTATTTTTGTCCCCGGAATGCGTGATTTAATTTATGATATACCTTTTTGAAATACCCTGTATAAATACATAATTTCATGTCTTCAGATTTAGAATGACTGCAATAATTTTCTGGAATTTATCTTATTTACATCCATATTTTCAATCCACTTGTAAGTATATCATGATGGATTCCAAAATAATATAACTAAAAAAATGGAAATAAGATATTAGCAACGTCGATTTCAACATGGAATCTTTCCTAAATACTACGTTAAGAAGTTTTCACAACAGCAGTGACAAAATATTAATAGTGGATGAACCAATCTTCCCAACGAAAATATTGTAGCATATTTATAAAAACAAAGAAACACGCGTTCATCTCGCGTGCCTGTTTTCTTTCCCAGGAATATTTTTAGTCTTTCAACATCTTGAAAATAATAATGATTTTCCAAAAATACATTTAGATGTATAGTCTACCATCACTTTTACATGATAATCGTCTAGTAGACTTCCGTGAACTCCAGAAGGGGTTTAAAAATATGAGAAAAACAAAAAAGAAGACATTTAATGTTAATTGTCAGACGGAATTCAGATGTTTATCTTGATTTGGTCTTATTAGGCGTTAATTTGTGTTTATTTAGTCGTATTACGATGTCTATAAAATTTTATGTGAGCCATTTGAGCTGTTGGTTATCAATGAACTCATTCTCTGTTTTTATTACACATACTAAAACAATTTTAAAGTTTGTTTTTATTTCATTTTTATAGAGTTATACTTCGTTTGAAAATTATTGATAGTACAGTTTGATAATTCCAAAGTTACTACCGACGGAAAGCAATATTGAGTGAACTAGTGCAAAAAATAGCACAACGGTCCAATTTTAATCATGTGGAATCAATGTATAATTTAACTTTGTATTTTAAGACTTTTTACAAAAAATTGCAGGAAAGCATACAATACACGAAAATACGAATGACAATGGGCAAAGACCATGTAACCTAGCAACAAGAACAAATTTGTTAATAAGCTCAACAACATTTTAACACCCTAAAATACATAAGGTAACATGTAGGTCACCAGATCAGAAAACATACAGTCAAATTGATCACATAATGATTAATAAACGAAAAAAATCGTCAATAAAATATGTAAGAACATTTAGAGATGCGTGTTCAGATTCAGACCACTGCATGGTCACAGCCACTATAAGACAAAAAGTTAAGATTGAAACAAAACAGAAAAACCAACATAAAAAGTGGAATTTCAATAAAATGAGCAATAAAGAAGTAAGAAAAAAATATTAAGAGGCAGTAACAGTTCAAATAAAAGAGAAATATAAAGCAAAAGATCTAAACACAGAATGGGAGACGATCACAAAAGCAATAGAAGAAGGTGCAAATATGCAGGTAGCTAAAAGTCATGATCAAACAAAAAGCGGATGATGTAACCAAGAATGTAGAGAAACAACAGAAAAAAAGTGCAAGCCAGAATTGTTTGGCTATGAACAGATAAATAGGAAGACAGAGAAGAATATTAAAAATTAAGAAAGAATACTAAGAAAGTGATGAGGCAAAATAAAAGAAGATGGGTAGACGAAAAAATGCACGAAATAGAGCAGGAAAGAACAAACAGAAACACGAAAAATTTTTGTAAAAAGATTAAAGAACAAAACAAAAAATACAAAGGCAAAACAAACGGAATAAAAATTATAGAGGGAATAGTGATAATAGAGGATCAAGAATACAAACAAGTATGGAGGGATTACTAGAGAGAGCTCTTGACGAAGGAAACAACAGGAGAAGAAATGCATAACGAGGAGGAAACGGTGCACGAAGAACAAGCTAACGAAGTAGATGAAGTAGATATTAGAGGTCAAAAAAACCAACATTAGAGTAATTGGATGAAGTAATACAGAGAAGCAAAAATGGAAAAGCCCATGGTAAAGATGGAATTAATATGGAACTAATAAAATACGGAAGAAGCGAACTGAGAGGAAAATACTGGCACTATTGAAAAATATATGGAAAGTGCCAGGGGACTGGGAGGTAGGACAGATCATAACAATACATAAAAAGGGAGGCCAACAAATCTGTGAAAATTATAGAGGAATAACGTTACTAAATACAACATATAAAATATTGACATCAATAATAAAAAGGAGGTTATCAAAGATCACAAAGAACACAGTAGGGCACTACCAATGTGGATTCGCAGAAGGAAGATCTACAATAGATATAATACACACAATAAAACAAATAATGGAAAAAGCAAACGAATATAAATTAGAATTGTAAATGTTATTCATGGACTTCAAACTGGCATTTGATTCAATTAAAAGGAAAGGATTAATGATAGCGCTTAAAAAATTAAAAATTCCATATAAACTCAGAAAATTAATAGAAATGACAATGAGAACTACAAAAATAAGCATAAAGACACAAAGAGGAGAGACAGAGGAATTCAGTATAAATAAAGTGATGAAACAAGGAGATGCCTTATCAACAACGCTATTTAATTTAGCTTTAGAATATGTACTACGAAATATAAATAAAGGAAATCTCAGAACAAGAGGTGGTCAAATAGTTTCATATGCAGACAATATTGTTATTATTGCAAAGAACAGGAAAATAATGAAAGAAATGATAGAAGAAATAAGAGAGAAAGGGGAGATAATGGGACTAAGATTAAATCAAGAAAAGACAAAAATATTAAGATTAGGGAAAAAGCCAATAAAAGAAAAAATCAAAATAGGAAGTTCTGAAATTGAAGGAGTAGAATACTTTAAATACCTAGGAGTTACAATAAGCAAAACCGGAGAAAGGAAGTCCGAAATAAAAGAAAAAATATTAGCAGCAAATAAAACTTATTTTGCAAACAAAAGATTACTTAAAAGCAAAATATTGACTAAGAAAACTAAGATGAACATTTATAACACCATAATTAGGCCAATATTATTATATACAGGAGCAAACAATGACGATGGTTAAAAAAGATGAAGAAGACTTGAGAATAGCAGAGAGAAAGATTATAAGAACCATACTGGGACCAATTAGTACAGAGCAAAATGAATATAGAAGCAGAACAAATGCAGAGATTAAGGAAGAACTTAAGGAAGACATCGTGACTAAAATAAAGCAATGCAGAGTTTGATGGTTAGGTCACATTTCGCAAGCAGGAGATAAGGCAGTGACATACGCAATGATAGAATGGAATCCAGGAGGAAGAAAGAGAAGGGGAAGACCAAAATCCAAGGTATCCGCAAGAAGACCTCCAAAGGGCAGGAGTCAGAGAATGGAGAGGAAAAACTAGAGACAGGAAAAAATATATAAATATCGTCAAGAAGATAACATAAACAAAAGGAACTGATCAACTCAAGAAATAGGATCTAGAAGGCATTCGCGGTTTAACCCCACGGCTAAGCCGTGTTGATATGTGTAGTGGGCCATGGTTCGTGTATACAAGTACATTCGTGAAATACGAAGATTAAATTCTCTTCATGGCTCGAAATAATTACGACCGTGAGAAAATCACACCTGTTTGAATTTTGAGTGTAGTCAGTCTTGAGCAGTGCAAGGTCGAGGTCAATATCCACTTTAAATAAAATCTTTTATGCTTAAAGTTTGCCCTTGGTCAGTCAATTCCCCAGAACTATATACCAGAACTCCAGAATATTTAACTTTATAATCCAGATCCTCCAGTTTATTAAACATCCAATTTCCATTTAGAATAACATTACAGTAACACTCCTTTCCACACACATATCTATTAAAATATAAGTTTCCAGGTACCTAATATTATATTCTCTTTTAACATAAAGAACGGTATTACTATCCAATAATTTTACATTCAATTAATTATTACAACTACAATCCACCACGCAGTGGTATATATGTATTGACAAACATAGCCAGATATTTCAACAATACGGTAACATAAAATCTTTCTGATCATGTCTATCACTTGCCATATACCCACACGCAGTCATTATCACAATATACTTTTAATTAAAACTTGTCACACAGTCTTATGTGGTCTGTGGTTGGAGCTCTGGAGATCTTGTTTATTTTTTTTTCAGTTTTGTAAATATTTTATCATCTTTTATACCATTTTTAGTTTCAAATCGTGCTTTAGCTTAATAATTTCCCTTATCAGATATCAATTCTGTTTGTTTTTCCATAATGCAATCAGCTTTACATAAACCAGTTTACAATTTATTCCATAACATTCAACTACACAACAACGGTACATTCAATCAACAAAAAAATTTCTCCAGTCATCAGATGTTAGTTTTCAACATAAAGAGTCTTAGCTTCATCCACACTTACAATTTATCAGATTTCATAATTACAAGCATAATGTTACGCACATAATTTCATACCCTGAACCTTAATCAACCTTTGTTTCCAATAATATTAATTGCTTTATATCAAATAAAAGCTTAATTTTATACAATTTAACCAATACCCAAATATACACCCCAACTAAATATTATCTTACCATCTCATTACTGGCCAATAAATACTCCTCATTAAATTATAATTGTCTCTTTATTGTGTTTCTACATTTAATAAATCCAAACATACACAGTTTAAACCCCAATCATAATCAATAAACATCCTACATTATACACATATACATCTGTTTAGAACGTCTTTCGACGTTGTCCGATATCTAAACACCATCTCTTCCTATCTTCGCAGTCGTTTGTTGTTAAATTTCTTTCGCTCATGGACTTGTTTACGCCGTGTTGTCATTCTAATCTGGGTCTTCCTCTTTTCCGTCAACCTATCGGTTGCCATTCTATTACTTTTTTGGGGAGTCTTGTTGCTGGCATCCGTTGAACATACCCATACCACCTTCATTGTTTCTTCTCTATATCTTGAGTTATATTTCCTTCTATTCCCATACGTTGTTTTATTTCATCATTTCTGATTCGGTCTCGTCTGGAAATACCTAAAGATCTTCTCATTGCATCCATCTCTACTGCTTCTATTCGCTTTTTGTTCTTTTCACTAATTCTCCATGTTTCAGCGCCATAAAGAAGAGTAGTTTTAATCATGGTCTCATATATATTAAATTTTCTTCCTTTCGTTATCTCTTTACTCCACAGTATACCATTGAGACATCCTAAGACTTTCTTTGCTTGAGTGATTCGTTTTTCTATTTCCCGTGTATCAGTTCCTGTATTGTCAAAGGCAATACCCAAGTAGTCATAGCTCTGACAGCAGGAAATATGTTGTCCGTTTTCGAGGTCTATGTTATATGACTCGTTTCCAATACAAAGATATTTGGTTTTTGTTGTATTGACATTCATTCCCCAGTCGTTATATTCTTCTATCAGTTTTCTAAGCATGTACTGCATGTCTTCCCTGTCGGTCGCTAGCACTACCTGGTCATCAGCAAACTGGAGTGTATATATACATTCATTGCTAAGCTCTATACCCATCCTATGCACCTTTCTTTTCCATCTTTCCAATGCCGCTGCAACATATATCTTGAATAAGGTTGGTGAGATACAGCATCCCTGTCGCAAGCCTTTTGTAACCAGGAATTCTTCCGTTAGATATTTTCCTGTTTTTATCTGTGCCTTTGAGTCTCTATATAGTTCTTGTACAGCATTTATCAATGTGTGGTTGATGTTAGATCTTTTCAACGTCCACAGTTTTGTTAAGGGGATGTTGTCATATGCTTTTTGCACTTCTACAAAAGTAATATGAGTTTCTAGATTCTTAGCCGATCTTTTTTCTATTATTTGTTTAAGACAAAATACGTTATCGGTGCACGATCTTCCTGCACGGAACCCGCTTTGTTCTTCCTCTTCATTGTGCTTATATTCTTCCTCGATCATATTTCTTAAAATTCGTCCATACAGTCTGCTCAGGGAGCTGGTTACCGATATGCCTCTATAATTATAAAAATTCCTTTTGTCCCCCTTTTTATGTATTGAGGACATGTATGCCGTTCTCCATTGTTCTGGTACTGGGTGTCCATTTAGACACTGATTGATCACATGAGTTAATTTTTCAAATATTTTATGAGTTCCATTCTTAAGCATTTCAGCATAGATTCCCTCAGGTCCAGCGGATTTACCATTCTTTAGGGTCATTACAGCCTTCCTTACTGTTTCGATGTCTACCCTCGCTTCCTCTCCTTGTATATGTACTGACTGTGTTGGGAAGTTCGCTGGGTATTCTTGTCTTGTCTCTGTCAGCAAGCTTTCATAGTGATCTTTCCATTGTCTTGGTTTTATGGTGTGTATGTGTGCTTTGTCTTTTCCTGTATTTTTTACTGATTGTATAAAATTCCATACCTCTGTACATTGCTTCCCTCCGATGTATGTATTGATTTCTTGACATTTCTGATCCCATGTTTTATTCTTTTCTTGTTTTATCATTTTTCGTAGTTGTCTATCAGTTTCTTTGTAAGCTTGATGGTCTTCAGTATTTTTTGTATTTAGCCATTTTAGATGCTGTTCTTTTATTCTGTTTTACCATATATTCGATTTCTTCGTTCCACCATATTTTGTTACTAATTTTGTTTTGCTGTGTCCCGAGTGTCTCCTTAGAGGCCTGGTGTAAACTAGCAATAATATTCTCGTAAATAACTGAAAATGTTTGTCTCTCTGTTTCTCGTCTCTGTCTCTGTCGTCGTTGGTATAGCTGTTTAGTACTATCATTTATAAAACTATTGAAGTTGTACTTCGGAGTATCCACTGTCTGCAAGTCTTGCTTGTCTTCTAGGTTTTGGTCTCCGTGTATTATCTTAAGTGGGAACCAAATTTTCGCTCTTACTAAGTAGTGATCGGATCCACATGTCATTCCTCGGAGAACTCTTACATCATTCCACTGCAATACAGATTTTTGTTTACTAATAATATAATCGATGACTGATTTTAGATTGCGTGTTTGTTGAATCCAGGTATATCTATGTATGCCTTGTAGAATCCATTGCTAATTTTTAACTCATAGCTCTCACATAAGTGTATAAGTCTACCGCCATTATCATTAGTTGCCATTTCTCCAAAAGGTCCTACTACTCTACTGTTTTTCTGATATCTCGTTCTACTATTGAAGTCTCCAAGCATAATTATTTCTCTGTTTTTTCCTATGTTGTTAAGTATATCCTCGATTTTTTGAAAGAAATCTTCTTTCACGTTGATTGTTGATTGTTGATTGTTGATTGTTGCTATACATTATACACATACCTACCATATAATTCTTAGGTTCCAAATATTGATTCCGCATGTACAGGGCCTTATTTCTTATTATTTTTTTTTATCCAGAATTCTAGAGACATTGGTATTGATGGTTGCCTACTTAAAACCCAAATATTTTTTCTTTATGCGATTCCACCACAATAATTATTACACAATTTTCAAACACAATATTTCAAGACACATCACATATTCGTCACTCATTACAATATAACTGTTTCTTACTTTCATTTCTTCTTCTTCAGGTGCCATCTCCGCTACGGAGGTTGGCAATCATCATAGCTATTTTAATTTTTGAGGTAGTAGCTCTAAATAGTTGTTTTGAGCTGCATCCAAACCATTCTCTCAGGTCCTTAAGCCATGAAATTCGTCTTCTTCCGATGCGTCTTCTGACATCTATCTTTCCTTTCATTATGAGTCGAAGGATGCCATACTTCTCGCCCCGCATCACATGTCCGAGATACTGTAGCTTTCTTTCTTTAACTGTAAGTTCAACTTCCTTCTTTTACCTATTCTTCTCAGTACTTCATTGTTCGTAACTCTATCTACACCCAGGAAACCCTCATAATTCTTCTATTAATCCACATTTTAAAGGCGTTAAGTCGTCTCATTGGGTCTAGAGTTAACGTCCATGATTCCACTTCATAGTATAGTACACTGTATACGTAACATTTTGTTAGACGTACTTTAAGGTCTTTGCCACATAGGACCTTTTTCATTTTCATCAAATTAGAACGTGCTTTTTCGATTCTGACTTTGATTTCTGCAGTGTAGTTATTATTTTTTGTTATAAGTGTTCCTGGGTAAGTGCACTTTTTTACCCTTTCGATCTGCTGGCCCCCTACTATCAAAATTTCGTTAGTATTATGGTTGTTTTTACAAATTTTCATAAACTTTGTATTTTTGATATTGAGCGAGAGTCCGTACTTCCTACTACACATTACTATTTTACTTATGAGTCTTTCCAGGTCTTGTAAACTATCGGCTATTATTACTGTATCATCTGCATATCTAATGTTGTTAACTAAGACTCCATTTACTCTTATGCCGACTGTTTCATTTTCCAGAGTTTCTCGAATTACCTCTTCAGAATAAGCGTTAAATAATAGAGGTGATAGTATGCAGCCTTGCCTGACTCCTCTCTTTATTTCCATTTCTTCAGATGTCTCTTTTTCAATTCGTACTATTGCTCGTTGATTGTAATAAAGGTTTGTTATGTGTCTTAAATCTCTTTCATCTAGGTTTTTATTTTTTAGAATTTCCATGAGTCGGTCATGTTTTACTTTATCAAACGCTTTATTGTAGTCTATTAAACAGACGTAAAGAGGACGATTAACATCCAAACATCTATGCCCATACCATTGCGGTACCCATATTGTGTGTCACTAATATCCAGCTCCAGTTTAGACTGAATTCTGACGTGGATAATTTTCAACAGAATTTTCAAGGTATGTGACATTAAGCTTACGGTTCGATAGTCACTGCACTCTTTGGCATTCACTTTCTTTGACAAACACACAAATGCTGATTCCCGTACAGTCAACATTTCTCTAAGGATGATTCCCGTAGTATAGATAGCGTTGAACAGTTCTACTATTATGTCCAGGTTTTTCTCGTTGGCCAACTTACCAACTTTAATAGTTCGCTTGGTAATTCATCTGGACCAGCAGATTTATTGGTTTTCATTGACTTTAATGCCTGATTAAGTTCTGATTTGGTTATACTTTCATTTAGTAGGTTTCTATTTCCCACTCAGTATACATACAAGACATTTTAACCCTTTCATTTATTAATAACCCAACATCATACATGTATCTCCCATTTAATTTACAGGTACCAAATGTTAATTTATAACATAAAGGACCTTATCACTAGCTGTTCTCTCCTCGACCTATTACATACATGTATTGATGCTTGCATACTTTAGATTTAAATACTTTGAAGTCCTTCCCTACATACAATTGCTTTACAACGTTAAACATACTTTTTAGGGTATATTACACTATAACCCCAGCATATTGGTGTCTGCTACTGTTATAATTAACTATAAAATATAAATTTTTTAAATTTCTTAACATATTCATCTAACACTTTGTTGGCTAGTTTCATATTACGACATATACCATAAGTTACATTTACTGCTTTGTTCATACATCCGTTCAAAAACTGTCATTTTAATTAGTTGCCATCTAGAACCCATTCAGACATCGTCTAAGGATCAGCAGTAACCCCCAGTGAGAGTGTTACATTGCCATGTAGGTTTTCTGAGAAATATTCAAACATCACACCATAATTTTAAATAAAATGTAAGACATATTAAATTTTGTACCATCTAAAGAATTTTTACCCAGGTATTTAGTGGCTTAACACATGTGCATCGAGTAAGTGTTTAGCCACATTGCTTTTTCAACCTTAATCAAAATTTTACCCTTACGTTTGCTTTACTTTAAGTGGAAATACTTATTCCAGGTAACAAAACACTGATGATGGGCTTTTTAGTCCGGAAACGTTCTGTGATGTATCCCGATTTTAAATTAAATACCTTTTATAAAGTTTACAATACAGCCTACGACTCTGTGAATAAAAGGGAAATGTTTAAAGTAATTATTAATTCGGGGGGAATTCGTCTAAACCTCTTAAAACAAATAAATGGCTGCGCCAGAGAGACCACCTCTTCTATATACTGTTTAATCTGGCTCTGGAAAAGTAATTCGTATGTCACAAATCACAACCATTGATTCAATATATAATGAATCAGTGCCAATCCTTGCCTATGCTGATGATATCAATATTGTTGGGAGAACGGAAAACGCCGTGCGAGAGGCGTATGTAGCATTAAAAGAATCATCTACAAAAATGGGTTTAACACTAATCACAAACAAAACGAAGTATATGAAAATAAGCACGCAACCACAAATCCTACGACCACTTGTTATAGAAAACGACATCATCGAACGAGTGAACGAATTTGTATACCTGGGAGCGATCCTCAACACTGAAAATAATACTACCGCAGAATTTTCACGGACAACAGATGCTATTTTGGGCTCAATCTCCTCCTTAAATCCACAATTATATTGAGAAATACAAAAATAAAACTACAAAACAATAATACGCCAGTCCTAACATATGGGTCAAAGATCTGGAAAATATTCGAAAAAAAAGTACTAAGGCGAATCTATGGAGCAGCGAATGACAATGGAGTGTGGAGAAGACGATACAACTTCGAACTTTATAGAATATACCAGGAACCAGATAGAACCCAGCTAGAAAAACGCTCCTTGATAGACCCATTGGTCAGAGAAGAAGGGGAAGAACCAGAACAAGGTTCCTTGATAACATCGATGAAGATATGAGAAATATGGGAATACGTAATTGGCGGAGAAAGGCGATGGATAGGGACAACTGGAGAGAAATTCTTGGGGAGGCTAGGACCCACGCAGGGTTGTAAAGCCAGAATGACGATGATGATGAATTCTTATCGTTAGTGGCACCTTAAATACAAAACACTTAGAGGCGAGAAGCTATTTCTTCAATGAAACCCAAATAATTCTACTTTATTATCTAAGCAAACTTTGGGAAGGATTTTTCCAGAGTCATACAGAGCTACTTACAATGTGTTAAAAACGGTTTTACATGACGAGCCAACTAAAAAATATGACCAACGTAACGAACCGAGTGCCATGCTTGGGCCCAATATACCTAATACCGAGTTGGTATTGGGTATATTGGGAATAATTGGTTGAATATTCGTTGCTTTTTATTTACTTTAATTAATTCTGAAAATTACAAAAACAACAAGCATACTTTGTAACACAGATGGTAAAAATTAAATATGAAATTAAAATTCTAGATATTTTCATA
The DNA here is from genome assembly GCF_040954645.1 of Diabrotica undecimpunctata. NCBI lineage: Eukaryota > Metazoa > Arthropoda > Insecta > Coleoptera > Chrysomelidae > Diabrotica > Diabrotica undecimpunctata. The sequence continues at coordinate 99,134,129 of NC_092811.1, forward strand.
TTTCCGTTAACCGTCCTAGTCCAATGAAATTAGAATGATGGAGGTCATCATATCAAAATGTACCTAAGTTAACTCTAATTATCTGTAATAGCCGCTCAAGTTAAGTTATTTTAATTTTTTTTTTAAACGGAATGGATAAGAAAAGAGAAAGCAATAGCAGAAAAACAAATTCAAAAGAAATCACCGGTTAGTAGGTTTTGAAGGTTTTGAAAATGCTGTCAACTTAAGTAAGACTCTAGTCGATGTTGGTATTAAATTTACCATGAAAGTCATAAATAGTGAAGTAATAAAAATTAATATACTTGATATCAATACGGAAAACTAATAAAGAGTTTAAATGCGAGTAAACTTTCGTATCACACACATTAAATAAACTAGAAAGACGATCAGAGTAATGGTTCTTCTTCTTATGGTGCCCTATCCAATTAGTGGATGTTGGCGACAATTCTGGCATACTCCTCTCGGTCTTGTGTGGCTCTAAAGAGTACATGGGCATCGAGGTTTGCCCAATCCCTTATATTTTTAAGCAATGAGTATTTCTTTCTTCCGATGCCCTGTTTTCCTTCTATCTTTCCTTCCATAAAAAGCTTTAAAAACTGGTACTTGGAATTTCGAAATATATGACTCAGATAAGCACTTTTTCTTTTTTTTATTATTGGCAGCAATTCTTGTTCTCTGCCCATTCGATTTAATACTTCGACATTTGTTGTGTGATGTGTCCAGGGAATTTTAAGTAGTCTTCTAAATACCCACATTTCAAAGGCCTCCAATCGGTTCATCACATTGGCCTTTATGGTCCAGGTTTCTACACCATATAGCAGTATGGAGTAAATGTAACATTCTACAAAGCGATATCTAAGCTTTAAGTTAAGGCTGCTGTTGCTTAGCAAGGTTCTCATATTAGTAAATGCTATTCTGGCTTGCTCAATACTGCTACGTATGTCTATGTCTGGATCTAAATATTCAGTTATCCAACTACCGAGACATCTGGACCTTTTGGATGTTCTTATTTTTAAATCTTATATTTAATTGCATATTTCGTGTTCTGCTAACCACCATTACCTTCGTCTTGTCTATAATTATATTCAAGCTCATACGTTCTTCTTCAGTGTTTATTCTATCTAATAGTCGTTGTAGCGCTTCTTGGCTATCAGCTATTATAACTGTATCATCAGCATAGCGAAGATTACTAATAGTCTGTTCGTTGTTTTGATTCCATCTTAAGTGTCACTTAAGGCTCTATCGAAAATTGTTTCAGAGTAAAGATTAAAAAGGAGGGGTGACAGGACACAACCCTCTCGTGCACCTTTAACGATTAAGAAATATGATATAGATTTCAGTCCTACTCTCACAAATGCCACTTGATTCATATAAAAGTTCTTTATGATTTTAAGGTCATTCAAGAGTAATTGTTAAAAACTATATCATACCTATCAACTACAGGATATAGTAAAAGAGCTACAAAGACAAGGATATAAAGCTATTTAAACTGATAAACTAAAGGGCAGAACTAAAAAACCTCTAGGTATGTTTATCTTAACAAACTCTTTGAAATAACTGACATATTAAGCATGAGAGTTGAAATCCAACCACCAAGGAGTTTAGAGCTGGAACCATAGTGCAAAAGATGCCAGGCCTATGGTCATACCTGAAAATATTGTAATAAGGAACCAATATATCTTAAATGCATCGGTAAACACCTTACAAAAAATTGTGAGAAACCACTAAAAGAGGAACCAAAATGCACCCATTATGATGAAAATCATCCTGCAAACTACCGAGGATGTTATGTAGCCAAAAATTCCAAAAGATGAGAAATCGTAAAAAAAATAAGAAAGAAGATGTGTTCGCAGATCTAAAAGAAATCAAAGCAGTAGTTCCTCAAAGAAGCGGATTAACACAGTACAATAAGTAATTACAATAAGTGTTACACACATACAATATAACTGAACTAGAAAATAATACTATAGCTACTTTTGGAGATGATCATGATATTCTATCAGTAGGTAATACCAGAAGCAGCAGAGAAATTACAGCTGCCAATAAATAAAATCCATAATTATACTAAAAAATGGAAAAATTTTACAAATAAAAAAATCCAAAACATTCTAGTTACAATAAATGATGCCCAAATACTATCATCACATAGGAAGGAAGTATCTGGAAAACTACGGCCACTTATCCATTCTGACGGTGCCTTACAGAGGAACTTCGACCAGTTCATTTAAAGTGTCCTCTGCGTATGTTCCACCTTTGGTGGAATATTGGTATTTTTCACATGATGAATGAAATAAAAACACATTTTGAATGGTCACAGAGAGCCACAGAGTCTTAGTTTGAAGAACAGGAGCAGAGCTCCGACAACGGTCTTCCAGGGTACAGGAAACCCTATATGAGAGCCGGAGCAAGACTAGCCTCTAGCCTTGAGTTAAAATTGACTTAATATCCCATATTTATATGTTTCTATACAGACATTTTCAGATCAGTCGGCCAATAGCAAAAATCATAGATGTTGTGAAGCGGGGCGATGTGCATTAGTTCACGACTAAGGCACGCGATGACAATACCATCTGCATCTTCGGCAAAATACTTAGGCATCACACTTGAAGCAAGACTTCCCGGAAAGTCTACATTAAAAAGAAAAGGGAAGTCCATACATAACAAACAATTGCTACACAAACAAATACTGAGGCCATTAGACGTATAGTTGCGAACACTGCGACTGTGCCAATTCAAGTAATATCCAGATCATCCAAAGATTCCAGAATAAAGTATTAAGGAACATCTATGATGCTCCTTGGTATATCAGAAATGACGATTCTACAAGGATCTTGATATAGAAGATGTAGATAAAGTTATCACGAAATTGGCAGTTAGTCACGAACAACGGCTTTATAGTCATGTAAACATCGAGGTAATCCAGCTCCTCGATAATACTGAGTTAGAAAGAGGACTCACGAAGAAAACGAAGAAAACCATTTGTAAAGTTTTAACTATTGTAAAAGCAGCGAATATTCCTGTGTTGTGTGATAGCTAAACTGCATAGTTCTTAGATAAAATAGGATGAAACCATAGGGTTAAGACCTAGAGGGAATAACAAGGAATGCCACTCAAACTTGAATTTGAGAAAATTTTAATATTTGTAATTGTGTAACTCATTATTTTAAAGGGATACCAGCAATTCACTTTTAACTCTTTATTGTTAGTATATTTCTTATATGTCATGACATTCCTTGTTTTTGCTAACTGTAGAAATAAAAGATGTTAGAGTTACTTAAAGGTACTTTATATTTAGATGTAATTGGAAACGTGAAAACATCAAAATTATTGTTCGTGAGGAAGGCTTTCGTAGAAACGTCTCGCGTGAGGTCCACAAAATTTTTTAGAACTTGTAGGTCGTTAAACTTTTCTTTAGATATCTTCACCAAACCTGCAAGGAAAAATACTCTTAAATGTAAAATAACATTTTAAAATATAAAGAAATATGAAATATATAAAAAAAAATATTATTACCGTGATACGTTTTATATGGTAGGTAAAACTCTTCATCACTCAAAGTTTCCATTTGCTCAGCAGATTGTTTGGTTCGCGTAGACGACGGATTTGTAGAGTGGCCCATTACAGAATGGTTGGTGTTTTATAAACTTATGTTTAGCTTCAATAAGACTTCTTTTAGTTCTTCAATTTTGAAAGGGCTGTTTTTCTTATATAGTGAGGTTGCATCGAGAACGTTTGCCCAGTTTCTAACGATAGCTGGAACCTCTTCAACTTTGACTACTTAAAACAGTTCTGGCTTGGTTCTGGATGGAAAACTCCTGTGGAGTTTCCATCCTGGTCTTCAGCTTTACCAAACCAACATTTTTATCGCATTCTATATAGGAATGCCCCCTAATAGAGAATGTTGTTGATACGGTGTCTAATCGTTTTAACGTATGAACAAAAAGATGCAGATATTTAAACATATTGTAATTTTTATTAATAAACATATTGTAAGATATAAATTGAAGCTGGAAGGTCAGATAATAAAACAAGTGATGGAGTTTAAATATAGGTATCACATTATCTAGCTACGGAAAGCTCGAAACTGAAGTGGAAGATCAAGTAAATAGAGCAAACAGAGCCGCACGTTACCTCAATAAAATAATATTGAGAAATAAAAATATCGGGAAAGAAATGAAAGACAAAATTTACAGAATAGTCATCGGACCAATAATGACATACGCGGCAGAAACACGACCTAACACAGAAAGGACAAAAAGGATGTTAGAAACAGCAGAGATGAAAAATTGATGGTAAGACACTATGAGACAGAGCTAGATGTACAAAACTGATACGACGTAGATGCAAGGTGGAAAACATCAAGAACTGGGTAAGAAATAGAAAAGTAGACGTAACGATCATATAAGTCTAATGACAACAAATAGAGTAGTATAAAGGCGTCAAGAGACAGTTCCCAATAGCAAGACACTTGGTAGGAAGACCACGAAAACGATGGAACAACAACTTACTGGAGGCACATTGAAAAACAGGCAGGATCATATCTACATAAAAAGAAGAAGAAAAAGAAGAAGAAGAAGAAGTAATTTTTATTCTGGCTCCCCTGCTGAGTCAAAAATTTTTTTACTGTAATGAATGAATGAGTATTAAAAGAAAACTGTCTTCTGTAGTATACATCGTTTGTGCTGATGTGTGAAAGCGAGACATTTTTTTGATAGTTCACGACCAGAACTGCATATCCCTTATCACGTCTAGCAAACCTTTTTGCCACCTTCTTCATAAAAAACCTGGGCCTTTAATTTGTGAAGTTTTTTTTCTGTGTTTAAATATTTTAATTTACTTTCCTCTTCGGGATTGTATTCTTATTTTAGTAAAGAAGTGACTTTAGCCAGGTATTTATCGCACTCTCTTCATATATCTGACCTCGGAAAACCAAAAGAAATATTACAATCTTTACCTGAGGGGTTTTTTGGAATAATTCGTAGATTTTTTTACATTAAACTCTTTAGTAAGGTAAATTTTAGATGTCTTTTTATTACTATAATGGCTTCATCTACTCTTAAATGAGTTTAAGTGCATGCTTATGAAATCTATAGTAATAATGATTAGTTTATGTGGCCGATTGGAGTGCTTATCTCTTAGATCAGAGGGTGCAACGGCGTTCATTTTAAGCCCTCCTTGAATATACTCAAGTTGTCTCTTAGTGATGCCATGGATTAAGCAAAATGCTTTGAAACAAACAGGTATCTCTTGCATTTGAGCATCTCTCAAAACTCATAACTATATAGCCAAAAGAACATTCGTGATGTTTTGCTGTCTCGGAATTGGACTGTCTAGAATGTCTTTCTGCGATCATTTTGATCGAGATTATACCTACGATATGGGAGTTTTGTTTGTCACTTGAATCTAGAGCATTAAAGTTATACAGCAGTTTAATTCTTTGACTTTTGGTCAAATTTTCATAACATTTTAAATGCTTACAATTACATTACAGCTATCGGTGCTCTCATGACCCCGCAGATGAAGCTTTCGCATGACATTAGTCATTCGTCCTTTAGACTCTTTCTTTTGTTTTGGTGATTCCACATATTCATCAATCCTTTACATTTTCAATATCTAATTACTTTATTAATCACAGTTAATAAGCCACACAATTTAAACTAATACACAATAACCTCTAAAACAACAAAAGCCAGAATGAATAACAAAACAAAAATATGTGTCTCATAACGGCTGCGCTGTATCTGAGATTGACATTCCTTGTTACTTGCAATTTCCCTCGGACATTTCTGGTTCTTAAAGCGGACTCAAACGACTCGTGTACTTGGCAAGTACACAAATATTTGCCTACTTTGCAAGTGTACGAGCTTTGTGATTGCGATCGCAAGCAGGGCGCTCACACGACGTGCACAATTCACAAGTACTCGAGCGTGAACAGACATGGCAAGTATACGCAAGTATTCCTAAAAGCATTGACAACTGAATCAGTGGTGTGACAGTCAATATGGATAGAGGTCGTCCGGAAAATCTCGTTGTTGCTTCCGCAGCTTTTGTTGTGATGAGCTCTGCTTATTTAATTAAATTAAAACAAGATAGGAAAATGGTGCATGCTATCATTAAATGAAAGTCGAAACAGGTAAGTACCTGTATTTAAAATCAACTAAAACAACATTGTAGATAGAGCCCGCTAAAAATATTCTGAAGAGAGAAAAACCAAAGAAACAGAAAGAATGGATGAGTGACGAAATTTTGTTATTGATGAATTCTCGAAGACTATCGAAAGGCAAAAATGAAGAACAGTATAAAAAAATTAACACAGAGATCAAAATAAAAATCTGCGACGCTAAAAAACAATGGTTACAATACAAATGTAAGGAGATTGAAAACTTGGAAGCCAAATATGATTCGTTCTATCTTCACAAGAAAGTTAAAGAAATGATCAACAATAGAAACAGGAAGCAGACAGTACTTATAGACCAACAAGGGAACATGATAATGGAAACAGGAGAAACTAAAACATTGGCAGACATACATAGAAGAACTGTTTGACGATCAAAGGCAGCCTCCTTGTGATAATTTTCCAGAGGAGACAGGTCCAGAAATAAGCAAAGAAGAAGTAATGCAAGCGGTGAAGTCATCAAAGAATAGCAAAGCTCCAGGACCAGACGAGTTACCAGCGGATATACTAAAGTTGATAGACGAAGATCGAATCCACTTGTTAGTAGACTTATTTAACAAGATTTATGAAAACAGTATAATTCCTGAAGAATGGCTAAGATCAACGTTTGTCTCTCTTTCCAAGAAGGCACATGCTAAACAGTGCAGTAATCATCGCACGATCAGTCTGATGAGCTACACCTTAAAAATATTTCTCAAAATAATTCACAATAGAATTTACAGAAAATTGGAAGAAGATATCGGAGAAACTCAGTTTGGATTCCGGGAGCAGTTTTAGGATATGGAACTCGCGAAGCATTATTTGCATTTAACATCTTGACACAGAGGTGTTTGGATGTGAATCAAGATGTATTTGCTTGTTTCATTAATTACAACAAGGCGTTTGATAACGTCAAGCATGACCAACTTTTAGAGATCTTGGAAGCTAAACAGTTAGACACTCGCGATATAAGAATAATATCTACTCTGTATTATAATCAGAAAGCAGTTGCACGCATCGAAAATAGCACAACAAATGAAATTCAAATTAAAAAAGGAGTTAGACAAGGATGTGTGCTGTCACCAATGCTATGTAATCTCTATTCGGAAGAAATTATGAAGAAAGCATTGGAAGAAGAAGAGATTGAGATAAAAGTTAACGGCCAACCAATTAATATAAGAACAGAAGAAATAAAAACTAGAATTGGAAAGGCTCGAGCTGCTTTTGTTAATATGAAGGACATTCTGGGAAGTCATGACATTAACTTAAACCTGAAAATGAGATTGGTTAGATGCTATATCTTCTCGATAGTGCTGTACGGAGTAGAGACTTGGACTTTAAACAAGAGCAATATTGATAAACTAGAGGCCTTCGAAATGTGGATATACAGAAGAATTTTGAAAATAGCTTGAACAGACAAAGTAACAAATAGTGAAGTTCTTCGAAGAATGAGCAAAGAACGAGAGTTGTTGATCACCATCAAGAGAAGAAAGTTGGAATATTTTGGTCATGTGATGAGAGGGAAAAAGTAACGATTGCTCCAGTTAATTATCCAAGGAAAGATTCAGGGCAAACAAAGCGTGGGGAGACGACGTATATCTTGGCTGCGCAATTAAGAGACTGGTTCCAGTGCACATCTAACCAATTATTTAGAGCAACAGCTTCAAAGATACGAATAGCAATGATGATTGCCAAACTCCGTAGCGGAGAGGGCACTTGAAGAAGAAGAAGAAGATAGAGAAACCGAAAAAAATATATATAAATCTTTTTTGTAGATACAGCGCCAGCCATATGTTGCAGGATTTCAAACGAGAACCTTTAGGCCATGTGGCTATTAGCAAAATCTTTTTTTCTTCAGTTCATTTATAGTCCACTGGACAGATATGTTAACTTATATTCTTTCCCACATATCATTAACTGCATTACGATTTTTACATTTTTTATGTTTGGTCATCCAAATGACCGGCTTACTTTATAAAAATCAAGAAACTGTAACATAACGTCATTTGTCCACTTCATTTCAATAAAAAAAACACACATGCAGAGCGCCTCTGCATGTATATACAAGTATCTACTTCGCAAGTGTACGAATAATCGTGATCCCTTTGACTCAGATTATTTTTACCGACAACAACTGGAAAACCAACGAGTGACAAATAATTGTACGAGTAACCCACTCACACGACATGGCAAGTATACGCAAGTGACGATTATTCGCCAAGTACACGAGTCGTTTAAGTCCGGCTTTAGCAAGTAGAATGGTTTATGGTCAGCTTTCAACTGACATCGCTTGTTATTACCTACCAATAACTCGTGCATCACAAATTTTGCTAGTTACTCCGCCAGATGGCTTTATTACTTTGATTTGAGACAAAAATGTACATTCCTTATTTTTCGTCCGTGGTCTTTAATTTAAATCCAAGAAGAATTGATTATTGTAATTGGTCAACTGTGATCAGATTTTAATAGTATTACCACAGCTTAGATGTTTAATAAAAAAATTAGGATTGAGTAGAATTCTTCTTTTCATACTTGTTTCTTTTGTCATAGTTTATATTCTGTTATCCCCTTCTTGCTCCTTATGCTGTTCGTGAACTTTCCTAAATTTTTAATATTTATATTGTCCATTACTTTATTTAAATATTACAAAATATTTCTCTTTTAGGGATTTAAAACACAACACAATACAAAATATTTTATTGTATTGGACTACATGCATTATTAAATTCCTGGAAAATTACCAATTCATTTTCATTGTTCGATTTTAACATCTGTTGTTATTTTATACGTGTAACTCGATCATCTGTAGATACTACCCAAATAAACAACACTATTTAAGGTATGCACTAAACAGATCACTTTCGATACAACTTACACTATAGATAGTCAACCGTCCGCCATGTATTATTTGAGTTACTTTTTATTCGCGTGTTTATTGTGCATTTGTGTGCAGTCCCAATATTCGGAATACGAATCACTGGAAGATCGTCAGATGCAGGTCATATCCGACCCAGAATCTACTGCTCGGCCAAAATCATCTACAGAATCGTTAATAGGCCATCTACTAAAGAATTCTTCTCTCGACAATTGGTTTCCTAAAGCGTTTGCACCTCTACCGGCTTTACTCGCAGAGGATTTTTCGCAGGCCTTGGATAAAGAAGAAAAAAGCGTTTTGAAGAATGCCAAAGAAGTGTTGAAATCTAGTGCTTCAGGATTTAACATTTTTTTTACGTTTTGTCCTCTCTTTATTGTTCTTTGTATTACGATGTGCTTATCTAATTAAATAAATGTTTGATATCTAGTGAAATCAGTGTAATTTAATTCTAGGAATGAAGGTAAATATGTTTTTAAACTATAAAAAAGATTAGAATGTTAGAATCATCACGCAACAGTCAAAATCATTCTTAAAACACAAATATGATTCTTTCTTATTATTTTAACGTTTTAAATGTTCTTTCAGGCAACTAATTAGTACTCATGGACATGTTTCTAATTTTTTGATATTTTACAAACTGTAACGATGCTTTTCTCGTTGTTTAATCAGTTGTTTAAGTCTAAAATTAGTTTTCTAATTGTTTGTGGTTTTTGTCGGCTCTACATCATTCTGTAAGTATGACCATACTCTCCATGATTTAATCGTATCTGTGGAAAAATATACAATATGTACTTTTTTTTTGTTTTTTTGTTAAAAATCAAGTGAGGCAATTATGAGACATTATTTATATCTTTTGCTTTTTGATGGCAAAATTTTATTGCCTAAACGGCAATACAACTAAAAGCGAATAACATGTTTCTGTGCAGAGATATATACAGAACCTTGTGATATGGTAATTTTTTTAATAAAATATTAACTTTTTTAAAAATTTGACATTTATACAGGGTGTTCAGAAACTAAATGAAGACCGGAGATTCCTCAGATAATTTTAAGACAATTTTACCGAATTCACCTAGTCCGAAAATGTTTGCTAAGGGAGTTAAATGTCTTTGAAGATGGCGCCTTCTACAGTGAAACTTCTCCATAACGGACATCAACCGGAGAAATAATTGTCCGTTGTGTAGAGTTGTCCTTTGTGTAGAGTTATCGCTTAATCAATTAAAATAAAAAAGAGGTTTCGATTTGCTTAATCTTTAATTGTACAGTTTTGCACATATTTGCATAAGCATACACACAAATAAAATACTAATGTAAAAAGGTAGGTATTACTTCTTAAAAAAATTATCAATTTTGTTTTTTAACATTATTTTTTACAATATTTAGAATCACGTAAGATATTTTTTGACTTACTCCTGCATCACCTTTATATATAAAAAATAATTCTAAGCCTTATAACAATCTTCAAAATAAAACTAACACAGCTCAAACACTTTCTCTTCCAAACCCTGAAAATCTAAATGAATGCTTCGTTAATGTGAGTAAAAATATAACATCAACTATTTTGCCACAACAAAATCTTATTTCCTATTCTGGTACTACTGGTAGTACTGATGGAATATTCATTAATTTTTTTTTAAATCTCCCCAAAACCTTTCAGCTTTTTATCTAATAAATGTACCAGCGATGCTATGTTTTCTGTACTACATGAGGTCTATCAAGCACTAAACAATAATCTTTATACTGCCACTGTTTTTTGTGACTATGCCAAAGCTTTTGATTGTGTAAATCACGATATTTTGATAAAAAAACTGAATTTCTACGGAATTTGAGGTATTTTTTTGAATTGGTTCCAATCTTACTTAAGGAATAGGAAACAACTAGTTAGAGCAAATGATACTGACTCTAGCCACAAAAGCATGGTATGAGGAGTACCACAAGGTTCAGTACTGGGTCCTCTACTTTTCTCTATCTTTATAAATGACACCACTAACTTAAAAATCGATGGAAAATTTTTTCTTTTTGCTGATGATACCAGTATTAACTAGAAGAATTCTAATATTGCAACACTTCATACAATTATAACTTCTGATTTACTTAAAATAAAAACCTGGTCCGACCCTAATTTACTCTCTTTTAACGTGGATAACAAAGTAGCATTATCCTATAAAGGAGTTCGTCAACCCTTGCTTCTTAATAACAGTCAGATCAGTTTCGTTAATTCTGTAAAATTTCTTGGTACTTTTATAGACAGCAACCTTAAATGTTAAATGATCCCTTCATATCGATTTGTTGAGTAAGAAACTAGCCTCAGCCTGCTATGCAATAAGATCTGTTTCGAAGAAAATCGATTTAGCATCTTCTAAAATAACATATTTTTCTTTCTTCGAGTCTCATCTTCGATATGGCCTTCCTTTTTGGGGTTCTAGTACAGCTGCCCAATCTGATGCCCAAAAGAGCAATACGGTATCTTTTTGGCCTCAGTAGAATAACACATTGCAGAAGCTACTTCAAAAATCACGGGATTTTAACTCTTCCCTCTTTATATATTTTAGAAACTGTTTGCTTAATTCGTTAACACCTACATTGTTTTCCAGCAAGACCTAATCATGATGTGCATTTACCGATTCCGTCCACTGAGTTAGTAAAGAAATCTATATTATATTCGGCAAAAAAATTATACAACCATCTTTGCAACTTAAATCTACAACTTCTTTCCTTAAGTTCCGTAAATTGACAAAAGTTTATCTATCTGAAAGACCTTATTATTCAGTGGAAGAGTCTCTAAACGAATAACTAAGAAATTACAGTACGTTTAGGTACAAGCAACTAAAGTTCTTCTTCATGTTTGGGTATCACATGCAGTAACTTAAAATTATTAGTTCGTTGCAATGGATTGTATATTTTATTATCTTTGATTATGTGATATTGACGATTTATATAATTTTAGTAAATTTTAATTGTTATTGTTATTTTTTTCCTTTTTGCAAGCTTTATCCATAAAATTGTACAATTTTCAGTGACAATAAAGCATATTTTCTATTCTATTTTATACTATAGTTTTAAGTAAGCAGTAGTAAGTTCAAGTCTTTATTTATACATCCATGGTTCAAGTTTATCATCACTCTCATTGTCGGAAACATTGGACACCTGTTAGTTTTCTTTAAAATCACTATTACAACTAGCTAAGTTTAAAATGAAATGAAAACTATCTTACCGATTTTTTAGCTAAGTTTACTTCAATAGGGCTGCATCAATCTCTAGGTAGTTCAAAAAGTGTTAAACTCCATGTCTTTCGCAAAAGGTTGAGAATGGCAAATCATTTTCCTGGTGTTGTAGCTCCAGATTTTCCACAAAAATATTATCCATATGTTAGATAACTGAATATCCGGATGGGATGTTGCATTGTGTAGGAATAAGAGAATTTTTCTTTTTTCACGTTGCATTTTTCTGTCAAATTTGTGTTGCCAATCTGTCATGATATCTCTGGTCTTCTAGATCTTCTTGTTGTAGTACCAGTCAACTTGAGTTTATCAACATGAAAATTATTAAAACATCGAGGATTTATGTCTTTATGTTCTCTTTTCTTTTGTTTTAAGTTTTTACTTGCCGTTTTAATTACTTTCCTTAAATGTGCGTATGTTCTAAAGATGTTGGCGACCACATTGACCCATCTTATTCTATTCACAGCAGCTCGAAATAGATCAGTTGACGTTAGACCAGTCCACTTCCTAAAATTGGTCAGACAGGATATTCGTCTACGTTCAGGGCCTCTCTTACCCTCAATCTTGCCTTGTAGCATCTGCTGTAGGAGTCGGTATTTACCATTACGCATGATGTGACCGAAGTAAGCCAATTTTCTGTTTTTTATGGTGTTAATAATTTCTTTGTCTTTTCTTAGCCTCTGAAGAATAGTTATGTTACTTGTGTGGTGTATATATGAGACCCTCAACATACGTCGGTAGCACCACATTTCAAATGCCTCTAATCGTTTTATGGAATCTTCTGTAAGGTTCCAGCTTTCTACTCCATAGAGGAGGGCACTAAAGACATAACATCTAATAATTCTTATGCGTATATTGATACTTAAAGATAAGTTGCAGAGAATCTACCTAAGGCTGTTGAAAGAGCTTCTGGCTTTTTCAATACTAGTTTTTATTGCCTAGCTGTGATCCCAAGTATCCTTAATATTGCAGCCCAAATAGCATATTTTTTCCACTCTTTCTAACGGTGTATCGCCTATTGTAATTTGGCCGTTTATGTTTAATGATCATTATTTTTGTCTTGTTGCAATTTAGTTTTAGACCGTATTTGTTACATGCTTCTACAACGTTATCAATCATCCTTTGAAGCCCCTGAGCACTATCTGCCAGCAACACTGTATCATCTGCATATCTAATATATATATATATATATATATATATATAATATATTGTTTATAAGTTGGCCATTTATAGCAATCCCATCTTCTGATTCGTCCAAGGCCTCTCTAAACACGTTTTCAGAGTATATGTTAAATAATGCAGGTGACAATATGCAACCCTGTCTAAGTCCTTTTTTGACTGTGAAGATCTCGGACAGTTAATTTTCTAACCGTAATGTTGCTTTTGTTGGAGATAAAAGTTTGAGATTAGTCTTGTATCCTTACCATCGAGCCCTGATGTTTTTAGGATATCGATTAGTTTCCCGTGTGGGATTTTATCAAATGCCTTCTCGAAATCAATTAAACATGCATATACATCGCAGTTGACATCCCTGGCTCTCTGTATTAGAACTTGCAACCTAAAAAGTGCTTTCCTCGTTCCGAGTCTTGCTCTCAATCCAAATTGAACTTCACTCAGGTGTTTTTCTAATTTGGTGTATATGCGCGAGTGATAGTAAGGAGTACTTTAAGTACATGGCTCATCAAACTAATTCACATTATCTTCACATTTTCTAGCGTTTGGTTTTTTTGGAAGTGAAATGAATATTGATAGTAGCAAGTCTTTTGGTAAGTAACCAGTCTCGTAGATGTTGTTGAATAGTTTCGTAAGAGCTGTGATTTGGTGTGCCTCTAATAGGGATTAAAATTTAATCTTAAAATTTCATCATGCACCTCATCAGGTCCTGGTGATTTCCCATCTTTAATCCGCTTAATGGCCATAGTTACTTCTTCGTTTGTTATTTCTGGCCCGTAGGGATTGTTTATTTCGGTCGGACTTCGTGCTGCATGTTCCAATAATTGTTGCATATATTCTTTTCATATTCGTAATTTATGGTATGGTAGTCAAAATCTGGCCTTCAATGTCTACAACTATGCCTGTATTGCGTTGTTTTCTGGTATTCTGCACCTCTTTAATTTTTTTGGGCATATAGAAATCGTCATGTTTGCGTTGTAGTGTTTCAACTTCCGTACATTTCTCCGTCAGCCATGCTTCTCTTGCTCCTTTTAGCTCGTTTAGTATAGTCTTATGCAACTCTTTGTATTTGTTGTCATTTCTACCTTTTAATATTCTTCGCTCTTCCATCATCTGCAACATTTTATCTGTCATTCATTCTTGCTTCTTTTCTCTTTTTGATTTTAAATATTCATGCGCAATTGTGGTAATAGATGTTTTCATTTCGTTTCCCTGATCTTCTATGCCTCTAGTGTCTTCAACTATTTTCGCAAAATTAATCTACCATTCTTATGAATCTAATATTTAATTACTGCTTGTTTTATATTCTCCCATTTTTGATTAATGTTATAGCTACTTTAAAAAAAATGTAAAGGAGTTTTTACAGTTTGTTTCTTTGTTTTTAATTTCCTTACAATCCCGTAATATGATTTCTACTTTGTGTAGGTTTTTTAATTAGCTTTAATTAAAAAAATTTGTCGACGTTGTTCATCTAGATTTCTCTAAAGCCTTTGGCCGTGTACCTAAGCGCAGACTTCTACATAAGGTAGAACATTTCGGAGTTCGCGGTACTTTACTTCGTTGGATAGATGATTTTCTGACAGATCGATATTACAAAGTTAGAGTTGGTGAATCTTTCTCACAGTGTAACGATATATTTTGCCTACCATAGGGTATTATTGTAAGGGGTAGAAAATTGAGGGAAGAGAAACTATGGGAGTGGAGATAGGGTAAGCAAAATAAACGCTACTTGTGCGAACGGGCACTCAGGGGTTATTTGGAGAGCTGGGGTCGTGGATAAGTAAAAGACAAGGGGGTAGGATTGGGGTAACTACCAGAAAAATGAAATAAAGGGTCATAAATCTCTTGGGACAAACAGAATGAAAATAAACCGGAAACACCTCAAGAAATTTAATATAGGGCGCCACTTGAGGTGCCTAATTATACCTATTACATCCAGCTAGTTGTAACTGGAGATATAATTATTAAACATAAAAAAACATATCTTTTCCAAATGGAAACTCAAAAAAAGGGTTAGTTAAAAAAATAAACAAATGTTAAGAAACAAAATTTAACATTTATTTTTGTGTCACCACAAACAGTTACAAAACATAAAGAATACAAGAACGCTCAAAAAAGACAATACAAAATTATAATGACAATAGCTGCAAAATACAAAAATACAAAAAAGACTTACATGTGTCATCTGTTTACAATTTCCAGGAGTTGAAGATACTACAAAAACTTACAAAATTTACATGTAAGCTAACCTTTCTTTTAAAGAAAACAAAACAAATCAAAAATGCTAAAACGGGCTGTCATAAATTAACATTAAATTTAAAAAAAACTGAACAAATAGACAGCTAAAGTCAAACCATAAAATTTACTACTTTAAATATTACAAATTCTTTTTTGTATGAAAGCAATTATTACTTTTAGATAGCAATACGAAGATTGAGAATAGGACACACACGTTTGACACACGGTCATCTTATGACCTCTACAGACCAACAGTTATGCTCTCACTGCAACGATATTCCTATCACCGTCAAACACATCCTCACAGAATGTCAGCACTACCAGGCCACCCGCATTGCCAACAATATAACCCATAGTCTAGAAGAACTTCTGAACTGTTCAAGCCGACTCAAGAGCCTAATAGACTTTTTAAAGACTTCTCAATTGTTTAACAAAATATAATTTACATAATATTTTTATTCTTCACAATTGTAAACTTTGTATCATAACTTTGTAAGTACTATTGTAAACCTTTGCTCCCGTGTCAATGACCTAAGATGTTGAGACACGTTAATTCGAAATAAAAAAAAAAAATTATTACTTTTTTTAAAAAATGTCTTCCTTACTTTAAATTTACACAAAAAAATGTTACCTGGATTTCACTATTTCGCACATAACTCTGGAAATTGTTACATCTCTGGACTGAAACTGCAACAACGAAACTCTGGAACAAAGGGAAACCATTTCCATAATCTGGAACGAAAATCTGACGTGGATGGAGTTGAATCCTGGACACGAACAAAAGGGACTGGATCTCACACTACAAATTGGATCGACCATTTGAGGCCGAAGCCGGCACTGAGCACAAAACTTATGATTCTGCCTCTGATTAACTGCTACTAAAATTGATTTCCATAACGAAAGACGAAGATTTCCCTGAAAAGGGACAAAAACAGAAAACTACAAATTCAAATTGAATTTGGACATGACGTTGGCCGCTCTTCACCGCGGCTCCAACGAAAGTGACGAAATTATCTTTAAAAATTGCTCGCATAAGTTAGAACAAACAAAGCACTTAGCGTATAAACTAAACACAACGGAAATTAAGACGTAAATTAATTTGAAAACGCAATATCGGGCGGTTCGAACAAAGAAATATCGAAGAATTTGCGCCTGTGACATAAATAAACAATAAAATTATTTATTATCGACGTCGGCGACCTAAAAGGAACGAAAGAGATTATTTGGGTTTTAAATTGAAGGATACGAACTAAGAAACATTGAAAAAATTCTTCGTTATTATAATGCATATATAAGGGGATTTCAATTAACACATATACGAGGAGACTTCAAAATAAAATGCTACAACAGGACAGGTTAGTGGAAAGTGGAGTGCCTCAGGGTTCCGTCCTTGGACCTTTGCTGTTTACGGTTTACACCAGCGATGTTCCTTATTATGTCTCAAGTAAGATATCGTTCTACGCTGATGACACAAAAATATATGCCAATCCAATCACAAACCAGCTAACCCTCCAAATGGACTTGGACTCTATTTTAACTTGGTGTTCCCAGTGGTTACTCCCCTTAAACGCCGAAAAATGTGTAGTGCTTCGAATTGGTAAAAATAACCCACTTGTGCCGTACTTTGTTAACGGGCAGCCATTAGTTTCAGTGTTTTCGTATAACGATTTTGGTGTTATCATAAACAGCAGCCTAACTTGGTCCGACCATATTACCTCTATTTGTAAACGTGCGAACTCCAGACTGTATCTTATTCGGAGGTGTTTTTCGAGAGTTTCAATGCAATCATTCTGTAAACTTTACATTCTGTACGTAAGAGCCATACTTGAATACGCTGGACCAACGTGGTATCCTGATCTGGTTCGAGACAAGACTATGTTGGAAAACGTCCAAAGAAAAGCCACCCGAATTTCTTTGGGACCGAGAAGACCTTCTTATGCAGAAAGACTTAGTATGGCTAACCTAACTTCCTTTGAACTTCGCCGACAACGTGGAGACTTAATTACAACTTTTAAAATATTAAAATTCAATTTTGGAAATCTCGATGAAATTTTTATCATTAATCAAGATGAACGCCTCAGAGGTCATCAGTTCAAACTGAAGAAAGAAAATTTTTCTACAAGATCAAGGCAGAACTTTTTACCAAATAGAGTTTTTGAGTGCTGGAATAACCTTAACGATAACATTGTCTCTGCTCCCTCTACCAACTCGTTCAAAAACAGACTTGACCGTTTTACATTATAGTTAAAATACTGTTTTTCTTTTAAACCAAAAATTGTAATTTTATTTCTTTTATTTGTAATTTTTGTTTTTTACTAGTAGGTTATTAAAGAAATTTCTTTGTTTTTGGACATAATAGGGACTTAGTTCCTCTGCCCTCGCTTATGTATAATAATAATAATAATAATAATAATAATAATTTAATTTGTAATGAGACTAGTATGGGGTTAAGGTCTGAACCGATATCTTCTCCAGGGTAAGTTTTGGCAGAAAGTATAGACTTACGAAATTTTTTTCTAGTGAGGATAAAGTCAATTTGATTTCGGATTATTCTATTTTTTATATCTTCGGTAGATTTCCATGTATACAATATTCTTTTTGGTAGTTTAAAAAGTGTATTAACTATTACAAATTCTTCCATCTGGCAGATGCGTGTTTATTGATTCATCAAAACTATGATAAAATATATTCATTTATTTATCAATTGCTTCAAATTAAATTACAAAATAAAAATATTAATATAAAATACAATAAATAAAAGTATACATGGGGTGTTCAACAAAGTAGGAGCCATATTTTTCTGCGACCTTAAATATGGATTTTTCAAACTATCAGAAATGATTTTGACGGATTCATCTACAAGCATACCAGCTTCCTTCTCTTGAACCATGTTAACCATTTTCCTATTGTGTAATTGCTTATGAAGTGACACCTTTTGATATTCCTCCTTCTGTTTAACAGTAAGTTGTAAGTTATTAACAACTGTTGATGTTGGTAGTGTAATAGTGGTTCTCTCATTTTCTTTTGGATTTAAAGCGAGAGAAGGGGTACTCTTGGTGTATAAAACTTTGGAATATAAAACTGTCGTTGTAGGAGATATTTTGGTGGTATCATCGGTAGATGGTTCTTTTATGGGATTTACTATAATATTGTATCTAACTATAAGTCTTTTGTAATTCGAGCATTCCCATATTCCACCATCTTCTTCAGTAATTATGGTCAGCCACATATTTCCGTACTCGCCTCTCCAATCAATGTTGATTACTTTAGATGCATCTAAAAAAAATAATTACAATTAAATATATATATATATATATATATATATATATATATATATATATATTGTTATGATGTATTGTTTGTTTGAATGATGAGCAATGAGTATTTTAATAATATAGGGTTTTTATCGCGGTTCTCAAAGAATTAGTTTGTAAGTACTTTTTTAAATTATCTTTATTATAACTATTATGAAACACACATATATATCTAACCTAGCCAATGTAAATTTAAAATAAACTATCTTTAAATTGATACTCTTATAAAACTAATTAAATTCTATAGACAATGTAAAATTTAAACAAACTATCTTCAAAATTGAAATTGTTATGACATTAACTAAATTATATTAACAAAATTTTGTACCTTTCTTTCACTGAATGCCTAAATGAACTGTTTTCCACTATATAGATTCTAATCACTACTGAATGTCTTCGTACTTCGGTTATCCTTGTTTTTGTGAAATTACTTTTTCCAATTATCAGCTTCTACCAATTTAAGATATATTTTTCTTCACCAGCATTTATAAACCACCAAGCAAACCAGCAAAACAGCATTTATATTTATTCTTCTTTTCAATATACCAATATCCAATTATTATAAGTTGATTTATACTAATCTCCAATCATAATATAATTTTAATTTCTTCCAATATACTTTTTTAATCTTCAATAATTATTTGTGTATAATTATAAATGTGCATTAAAATATATGCATAATTTTTAATCTTCATTTAACTCACTATATTAAACAATTGGACTATTTGTAACTGATTCACTGACTCCAACTAACTTTCATATTTCTTACTAAACTTTTCTGACTGACTTCTTGAAAATTCTGAACAATTTACTTCACTAACTAAATGTGTCTACTAACTTTCATAATAAACTGGCCTTCTGACTGACTTTCATAGTAAAAAACTGCCATCTTGAATCCAAATCACGGGTATTTATATCTTTTCAATCTTCTAGAACCATCTGGTAAGAAGTCATGTTCGATTTAGTTCTATTTCTTCTATATGGATGTTCTCGAAAAAAAAAATATATCTTGGATCCATCATATCAGACATCACCATTATTTCCAGAATGTTCGACCGTCAACAAAGGTCAAATTCTGCATTCTGGAGAATTCGTTAATGTTCTATTGATAATTTTGTTGACATTTAGGCTTTTCAGATCAGAATAAACATTTAAATCATTAAATATATATAAATTAAACATTTTAAACTAACATTATTATTATAACCCCACTTTATATTCCTAAAATGTCACTTGGAGAGTATGTATATCTGTCTATCACACATATGTATAGTTGGTTGCCTATGCACATGGCTCACTTAAATATATTTACAACATTAAACTACAACTTTTTACAATTATTATATGCTAATTTCTTAAAAATGCC
>NC_092811.1:105177372-105199074 GCF_040954645.1 Diabrotica undecimpunctata
CGCGCTATCTCAGAGTAAAGAAGTTCCACCTACTATATGAAATATGCTCCAAAGTTTCGCACTAATGTCCACGTACATAGCTGCAATATTGGCAGATCCTTTAATTAAAAAAGCACTTAGAATGATTTGTGGTGCATACATATAATTATTCAATGAAATTTTAAGCATTTTGTTGCCTTTCGATGAGGCCACAAAGGAGACCTCAGGTTCCCAGTAGATTGCAGCTAACTTATAATCAGCTTTGTGTCCATCGTCGAAAGGTCGTTAAAAAACCTTTACCCCAAAAACATAGTGCAGCCCAAAGTCTATGCCAAAAACTTGTAACTAGCTTGCAAAATTCCTCTGCTGTGCCATGCTACATACAAGAACCCAAGGTTTAAAAAATTATTTATGAATCCGTTCATAGCGCGCACAAATCCGTTCATAGTCACAACAAATTTAGGCGCAGTAGTGCCTTTCTGTAATTTGAAAACTTTTTCATTTTTGCTCTTTCCAGATCGAAGAGGTTAAAGTAGGTTCAAAGTCAAACCCTCTTTGGTCTTCACACTATCTGGAGTTTCAGTTTAGGTTCCCTGGAAACAAAGATTCAAAGTTCTTTATCAAACAAACTCACTCTTTACCCGCAGCAGCCTTTGCTGCCGAGATTGGGTGACCAATTTATATTCTGGTAGCAGAGCAGAATCTGTATGCCAGGTTTGGCTTTTGGAGCCAAAAAATACATAATCATTACATATCATAATACATAATAATATATATGTATATATATTATCGTTTATATATATATATATATATATATATATATATATATATATATATATATGAAAATTACTGAGTTCTCGGGAAGAACCGCGTTGAGAATTTAAAACTCTAAAACTATATATATATATATATATATATATATATATATATATATATATATATATATATATATATATATATATATGTTCGGATAAATTTCCGCGGTCAGATGAATGAAAATTACTAAGTTCTCGGGAAGAACCGCGTTGAGAATTTGTTACTCGACGTTTCGGCAGCCATTTTAGAGCCATTATCAAGAGTGATACGGTTCCGTTCGAGTTACCGGGGTCTCAATCTCAATCTGACTACTCTCCTCACTCCTGACGTACCAGTATCTTGTTCCATATAAATACGAGAACCGTCAAACGGCACTGAGGTCTCAATCTGCCTACTCCTCAGTGACGAGTGACTTAATCTGCCTACTCCTCAGTGTCAGTAGGCAGATTGAGACCTCAGTGCCGTTTGACGGTTCTCGTATTTATACGGAACAAGATACTGGTACGTCACGAGTGAGGGGAGTAGGCAGATTGAGACCCCGAACTCGAACGGAACCGTATCACTCTTGATAATGGTTCCAAAATGGGTGCCGGAACGTCGAGTAACAAATTCTCAACGCGGTTCTTCCCGGAACTTAGTAATTTAGTAACTTAGTAAAGGCTACTAAGATTATAAAAATCATCAACGCGCTATCTCAGAGTTACTTCGGGCATGTAATGAGGGGTCCCAAATATAGGTTCCTACAAAATATTATGCAAGACAAAATAGCAGGCAAACGCAGTCCAGGACTAAGACAGACTTCATGGTTAAAGATCTTGCAAGATTGGTATGTTATTGACACAAGCATGCTATCGACGCAAGCTATAATGGTAACTAAATATCTCAAAGAACATGGTATATGAAGAACAAGATTTAGATCTTCACTGATCCAGCTGCCCAGGTATTTAAGCTTGAGCAGAGACTACTCTGTACCGTACACATTTATGTTGTTGGTTTATAGATGACAGAATGCTTTACATAACATTTAGCTAATTCTGTTCATCACATTTTCACTATATGCTAAGAAAACAAAATTAATTGGTTGATATTGCGGCAGTCGTCGTTCAGCGGTTAAGATACTGGCTTTCTAAGCCAGAGCATACGAATTTGATTTTCGTCACCAACAACGACAGTTTCAGTCACCGTGTATCGAAGTGCAAGTAAAGTCGTCGGCTCTCTGGGTCGGTGCATGGATACTAGCTACTTGAAACAGGGTTAAAGATGCAGTTGGCGCCGTTAGGCTAACCCTCCACTTGCGATTTTAGTCGCCGCGACAAAAAAAATCGCTGTCGTAGACAATCTAGAGAGTGCCTTCACTGCGATTTAGGAATCTCTGAATTACATCAGTTTTCCAATGGATGACATCGAAACTACTTGTGTAATCACTCTTTTGCTGCGGGCAAGAACTAAACGACGAAAGCATCGTTATTGGATTCATCAGTTAAAAAGTCAAAGAGTTTTTTATAGATCAGTTTTACATGTAAATAATTAATTAATAATTAAACAATAGTACTCAAAATCAATAGTACTCAAAATACCTCCAACATTTGCAGCATACTCCTCGTTGTCGGGAATTTTAAAAAAATTAAAAATTAAATATTTTTGAGGACACACCAAGCTTAGCTGGCTTAAGAATCGCGACTAAACAATCGTAAGTGGATGCATATCTATGCTTGTCCGTATGATTCATTGTGGTAGGCGACTATCGCGTCGCGGTAAAAATAAGACAGGTTACGTTTTCTTAAGGGCCAAGATTGTTTAGTCGCAAATGGATTGACTTATATTTGAAACAATGTGTTTAATTTTTACGACTAAACAATCGCGCGACTACAAATCGCAAGTGAAGGGCTAGCCTAACAATCCGAAATGATCTCTCTGGACGCGCTATCTCAGAGTAGGCGGGATCTGTTTTGGATTGGACATTTTCCATAGGAAGCTATTTTTTGCTGGAATCCCTTCAGGATGTGCCCAATATCGATAATCACGATATGCGCCAGTCGCAAATCCTGTGCTAAATTTTTTATTTAACAAAATCTGAAAACAATTGAAAATTTCTCATTTTTTTGCTCCTATTTTCGTTTATAATTCGGAAAATATTGATCCTAGAGAAAAAATTATAAGAAGTTAAAAGTTTCGTTATTCAATTTTACACAATATTTCGTTAGCTAGAAATTGAAAATTTAATGTTTATTGTTGAAAAAATAGTAATAATTGGAAAAAAAAGTACAAAAAAAATGAAGTTAATCCTTTAAATGTTTTCGACTTTCTAAACTTGACTTACAAGCTCTATATTCCGCCTAAAAAAAACCTTTTAATATGTTTAAAACGTGTTCTAAATTTTGTTAAGATCGGTCGGATAGGTTTTGCATAATAATTTTGCAACCAAGCCTACTGGAAAAAAAATCGCAAATTTTCATATTTATAGTAGGCCCTAAATAAGGCTCTCAGATAGTTGCAAATTTTTTTACATATAAAGAAAGGCTCATACTTTCAAACGCTATTTGTAAAATTCAAATCGGTTTACTAGGAGAGCCTAGAAATTTTTTTAAAGTTTTAAACATTTTTTATATATATTAGGCTTATAAACAAATTGAATAACTTTGCGAGCTTTAAACATATCAATTTCAAAATTTATACACTTAAAGAACATTAAAAGACGCTTCTTAAAAAAAAGATACATTCGGCTTACTGGTTGCCAAGA
The DNA here is from genome assembly GCF_040954645.1 of Diabrotica undecimpunctata. Classification (NCBI taxonomy): domain Eukaryota; kingdom Metazoa; phylum Arthropoda; class Insecta; order Coleoptera; family Chrysomelidae; genus Diabrotica; species Diabrotica undecimpunctata. The sequence continues at coordinate 105,180,908 of NC_092811.1, forward strand.
TATTGAAGGTCAAAGTTGGCATACATTTGCCGTGTAACCATAAGTGATAGAGGGCTCGTTTTTAAACAAATACCCTCGTCTTGTCAAGTACTTTTTATATGAAAAGTTTTACGTAATGCGCTTCATGGCAACATCCATAAAAAAGATAAATAAAAAACTGTTTTCGCGTAAAATGTATGGAATGCATGAGAGGTGGTGGTGGGGGACATTCACTCGAAATGTGAATCGGCGAGTTCAAAATCATAGCGCGCGCTATAAATTGCATTACGTCGGCTTCTTGTTAACCAATTTTGCTCTTTTTTTTTTTGAATCGATGTCTCGGACGACAAGGATTTCAAATATCATATTTTACAATACCATTTTTAATTGCAAATTGGGAAATTTGCAATAAAGAATTGTATGTTAAACAAGTAATTGCATTTTTTCTTCATTCATTTTTTTTGAGCTTGAAATTTATACATTGAAGTAAATTGTTACTTTTAGTAAACAAATATGTATTTATAAATTGTTAATAAATAATTTAAATTGTTAAAACAAAGGCGAACGAAAAAAAATTTTTTTTTTTATAAATAAACTTTATTTTGACTCAATCTTCAATCATTTTTTTTAGTCTTTTTCTATTTTTCGAAGGATATGTTTAAAGCTTGTAAAGTTATTCAATTTTTTTATAAGCCTAAATAATGTTTAAAACTTTAAAAAAATTTCTAGGCTCTTCTAGTGAACCGATTTCAATTTTACAAAAAGCGTTTGAAAGTTTGAGCCTACCTTTATATTTAAAAAAATTTGCAACTATCTGAGAGCCTTATTTAGGGCCTACTATAAATTTGAAAATTTGCGATTTTTTTCCAGTAGGCTGGATCGCAAAATTATTATGCAAAACCTATCCGACCGATCTTAACAAAATTTAGCACACATTTTAAACATATTCAAAAGTCGGTAAGATAGTTTCATATTATATTCAAAAGTTTTTCTAGGCGGAAGATGGAGCTTGTAAGTCAAGTTTAGAAAGTCGAAAACATTTAAAGGTTTAACTTCATTTTTTTGTACTTTTTTTCCAGTTATTGCTATTTTTTTAACAATAAACATTAAAGTTTCAATTTCTAGCTAACCAATTATTGTGTAAAATTGAATAACAAAACTTTTAACTTCTTATAATTTTTTCTCTAGGATCAATATTTTCCGAATTATAAACGAAAATAGGAGCAAAAAAATGAGAAATTTTCAATTGTTTTCAGATTTTGTTAAATAAAAAATTTAGCACAGGGTTTGCGACTGGCGCATATCGTGATTATCGATATTGGGCACATCCTGAAGGGATTCCAGCAAAAAAATAGCTTGCTATGGAAAATGTCCATTATGGTCTGAATTTCTACAGATCCCGCCTTGTCTAATACGATATTATTATTATTCGTAGATATTTTAATTTCCTAGTCGCACAAATAATTAGGGTCATATAAGACAGTAGCTTGATTCGTTAAGGTTTTAATTTTATTTAATGATATCCAAGTTATTTGTCAAATTTAAGAAATACAGAACATTTGACTTTATTTTTAATACATAAAGTATTGGTTATTTTTAAATATCAGACATATATACTTTCTCATTTTCTACTTAATGCTTTGAACAAAACGAATAATTCATGTGGTCAATCTAACAAGGAAACTATTAGCAAAATCTATTGAGCTAATAATAAGTTTATTGCGAGAAAAGGATATACGCACCTAATATATAATTAATGATAATAATAGTGCCTTGATATATAATTATGTATTCAATGTAATAAGTAATTTAAACAAATTAGAAAATAGTATATTATTAATAATTTAGTGTCCAAAAATGGCTTCTTGAAGTATATTAAAATAGTCCGAACAATTTTTTTATTACAGTAAACAAAGCAATTATGTGTTTAATAAAAAAAGAAAATATTTCGGCAAAAAATGACCTTAGTTATTTGGGAAACTATTATGAATCCATACTTTTTTATTGCTCTCCTAGAACCGCCCGGTCCATATTAAAGTCAATAACATAAAAAATTTCAATGTAAAACGAATGAATACATACAACAACAATGAATAATATTTAAATTAACTTTGAAAAATTAAGGCAAATATCGAGCACAATTGTAATAATCAAATCTTGCCCAAGTACTTTCGCTTTCTACAGCATCATCAGGAGCATTTCGTCAAATTTGGGGTATCCACCAATGCAGCTTGCTATCCAGCAAGCCCAAATTTGACGAAATGCTCTTGATGATGCTGTAGAAAGTGAAAGTACTTGGGCAAGATTTGATTATTACAATTGTGCTCGATATTTGCCTTTAATTTTTCATTTAAGTTCATTTATTCGAGCTTTCAACCTTATATCAATATTTAAATTGTTTTTATTTAGTTATGTTTTTTCAGTAGTCAGTGTTACCACCCCTTCAATTTGCGTGGGCATGCTCCTAATAAAATTGTCAACATTTTATTGTGGTGGGTCGTTAGATTCTTCAAGAGCAGCTTGCACTAGCTGTGTGGTGTTTTGTGGGTAAGCCAGTGAGCTCTAATTCTTCTTTTAGGCATATTTTACAAATAGTCTACAGGGTTAATGTTGGGTGTGCAAGCAGAACAGAAGAGTGATATCTTCTGTTTCAAGGAAGTCTGTAGGTACTCTGCTAGTATGTGAAGGTGGTAAATCTAAATATCTACGATCTGTTAACGTTGTTTGGATCGAAATTAAAGCAGTTTTTTCATTCACGCTAATGCCTCCTCAGACACTTTGCGTTAATATAATATATGTAATAAAAAACAAAGTTTTAACAAAACAGTTTTATTTTATTGATTACATTTATTTATTCATAAATATAATGTAGCGTAAATATACCTAATATATGTAAAACTGATAAGTAAAAGTAATAATTTAAGTAAAAAAGTACAAAAATAGGTTGCAAATAGGATGCATCATATAAAATAGACACTTTGTATTGTGTTTGATCAGGACTTTTCAGGAAGCCTATTGAGAAAACCTCGTTTATATATATATATATATATATATATATATATATATATATATATATATATATATATATATATATATATATATATATATATATATATATATATATATGACAATTACTAAGTTCTCGGGAAGAACCGCATTGAGAATTTGTTACTCGACGTTTCGGCACCCATTTTGGAGCCATTATCAAGAGTGATACGGTTTCATTCGAGTTCAGGGTCTCAATCTGCCTACTCCCCTCACTCGTGACGTACCAGTATCTTGTTCCGTATAAATACGAGAACCGTCAAACGGCACTGAGGTTTCAATCTGCCTACTCCTCAGTGTCGAGTGACTCAATCTGCCTACTCCTCAGTGTCAATCTTAGTAGCCTTGCTGGGACGTTCTAGTATTGTGGAGTTTCGAATCTTCTTCACCCAAAAAACTTTTAAAATTCTTCTACAGCACCACATTTTGAAGGCCTATTCACAGTCCAAGACTCGACACCATAAAATCAGACCGAGAACACGTTGCAGCGAAGTAGACGGATCCGCAATGCCAGTTTTAGGCTCTGTTACATAATACCTTGGACATCCTTTTAAAAGCGGCTCTGGCCTGCTCAATTCTGAATCTAATTTCACCCGTGACACTCTGCGTACAATTTAACTAATACCCAAGAAAAACAATTTAATCAACTTGCTCAAGTTTGGTACTATTTACTTTACAGACGGTTTTATATTCTGCGGTTTACTTATTAAGACTATTTTCCGTCTTTCATATGTTCAAATCCAGACCTGCTTCTTTACAACTCTCAACGACACTGTAAAGTAATGTGTGCATAACTTTTAAAGTAAACACTAGGAGTACTGTATCTTCCGCATATCGCAAATTATTGATGACTTCACCGTTCACAATTATTCCTTCTTGTTTTTCAAAAAGAGCATTTCTGAAAATTTTTTCGGAGCAAATGTCAAAAAGGAGGGTTTCTAAATTTTTCTACTAAAACTGATGTTAAAAACTCAATACAAACTTTTAATTATGCGAACGTCTCTGCCATCTAAGCCAATGTCTCACGGAACTTCGATTAATATAGAGTGCTTAACACGATCAAAAGTCAATTAAACAACAGTACATGTCTATTGTCTACCTATATCTTACCGGTATGAAAAACTTGCACTTGCATTTTTAAAATAAAAAAATCGGTTGCCTGTAAAGTCGGTTTTACGGGCGAAGATTTTACGTGACAACGTCTTTTTCCTCGGTAGAATATTTATTGATATGAATATTATTAAATTGCACAATAGGAACAAGGAATTGAATGAAAATAAGAATTGCACAAATTTTAACTATAGAAATATATTTTTTATTTACTAAAACATTGTACATGTAAACTTAAACTTAACTAATTTCTATTTGAGTGATTTTGTTGAGGATAGGACGATGATAGGAGAAATATGAAATGAAAGGAAGTGTTTCTGCTGTAATGTTGTCTTGCGATTAATCAATCAATCATATTTTACGATAATGAAATATTAGTGTACAATTATTTACCTTTATTATTGTAGTTGTTATAAATTGACGAATCTAAGCACTCCACATTTTTCACTACAGACACAGCTGACGATACTTTAAACCACACGTGTGAACTTGTATTATGACGCTTTCCTCGGTTTGCCCAACGCCAAGAACGCTCGAGAAAGACAGAGACACAAGCACGCACCGATTCAACGCGCCTAATTCTCTAGTGCTGCGCGCGCAGCGGACCGATCATGTTTGAGTGGGAGAGGGACGCAAGGCATTCGCCGGTCCGGCAGGCCTCTCTCTCGTTCGGTGACTCATCGTAACAGACGTGAGCGGGCGTTACACTTTTTCATGAGTGACTCCGAGCCGCAACCTAATTTAAGACGTTGTCACGTCAAAACTTTAAATTTTCATTCTCTTTAATCTTTAACTATTATAATAACATAAACACAAACACGAAACAAACTGTTTTAAGTAATTTCTAATAAAACTTAAGTGCTTATCCGAAAAAAAAAATGCATAAAAAATCAGAAATAAAGAATACACTATTCTTATCACTTTTAAAAGTACAAAGGTAGTTGAATCAAGTGCCAAATACAATTTGAAGTTGAATTACCCTGATTTAATCTCAAGAATAATGGTTGTAGATCCCGAAACAGTGGCTGCTATTGTTGCGTTGCTTCAAGACAAAGAAGTGAGCGATATCTTGCTTAAAAGTATCAAATATTCAATAGTACTCTGCACAGCATTTTTTATACATTTTTTGGATGAACTGGAGCTTACACTAGATGACCTGGACCCGGTCCCCAACGAAACACAAGTCCCCGTGATGATCTCTTCATCTCTTCCAAAGTCTACGAGATCGTCGTGCTACGGCTGCACAAATCCGAAATCAACTTCAGTACGTCTAAAATACTAACGTTAGTAAACGAATAATTAGACGAAGGCTTTTAAGACTAGCAAATTTAAGCGGTCGCAGACCTGCAACAGGTCTAAACCTTCTCAGGCGCCAGCAAGTTGCTCGGCTTAAATTTGTCAGGAGCCACTATAATTTTACTGTAAATAATTGGAGGAACGTTTTATTTACCGATGAGTCCAGGTTTACCTTGCGTCTCCAGATAGGCCACGAGAGGGTATGGCAAAGACCACATGAATGTTTTGCAGAATGTACCTTCAGTCCTAGGTAGGCTATCAAGGGGGCCCAATTATGGTGTGGGCTGGGGAATTTCTCTAGAGGCACGTACAAAAGTGTACATCGTTCTGAGAGGCCCATAATAGCTGCCAGGTATATTGATGAAATTCTTCAAGATTTTGTTGTGCCTTATGCTAGTTTTGTTGGAAATGACTTTGTTTTTATACATGATATGCCAAGCCCTCATAGTGCGAGAATCTTCAACATCACAAACCCCTGGACTGCCAAAGTATCCGCATATCAGCCAAGAATATGCATTCACTACTACTGGACATCAGAAATTTACTACCAACTTCTTTGTCACTGACTATATCTCAAGTACAGAGGAAATCTTAAAACTTATCAAAACCGCTAAAAAAATGTACTATCAAAATCGTCTGGAAAGCTCTAAAAATGTTGCAAAAAGAAACTAGGTCTATAATAAACGATCTTCAAAATAAAACTAACACAGTTCAAAACATTTTCCCTTTTCAAACCCCGAAAATCTCAATAAATACTTCGTTAATACGAGTAAAAATATAACATCAACTATTTTGCCACAACAAGATCCTATTTCCTATCTCCTTAAATTCAAAAAAGGTCTCGAATTCATTCTGTATAAGAACAGTGAATAAATCTGAAATGATCCAAACAGTAAGTAGTATCGAAAGCAAATCTTCCTGTCTCGGAAGTCCTGGTCTCAATAATTAATTATTCCTTTTAAAAAAGGTATATTTCCGGAGTGTCTAAAGATATCCATTATTATTCATCTTCATAAGAGTGGTGAAAAATCAAAAGTCTGCAACTATAGACCTATTGGCCTAACTACCCGGTCCTATCCAAAATTATTGAAGAAACTTATATACAAGCCCGACTTATGTCCTTTCCTCGTTAAAAAAAACAATATTTTATCACAAAGTTCGGCTTTTTATCTAATAAATGTACCAGTGACGCTATGTTTCTCTCTACTACGTGAGGTTTATCAGGCCCTAACCAATAATCTTTACATTGCCACTGTTTTTTGTAACTATGCCAAAACTTTAGTAACATTTTTTGATAAAAAAAACTAATCAATCTTACTTGAGGAATAGAAAAACAACTAGTTAGAGCAAATAATACTGACTAGTTACAAAAGCATTGTATGTGGAGTACCTTATGGTTCAGTACTGATTCCTTACTTTTTCTTATCTTTATAGATGACATCACCTTAAAGATCGATGGAAACATATTTCTTTTTGCTGAAGAGACCAGTATCACTTGGAGAAACAGTAATTATGCAACTTAACTTCTGATCTATTTAAAATAAAACCTGGTTTGGACTCTAATTTTACTCTCTTTCAACGTGGAGAAGACAGTGGCATTATCCTATAAAGGAGCTCTTCAACCTATGCTTCTTAATACCGCCAGATCAGTATCGTTGATTCTGTAAAATTTCTGGGCATTTTTATAGACATCAACCTTAATGGTCCTTTTATATCGATTTGTTAAGTAAGAAACTAGCCTCAGCCTGCTAGCAATAACATCTGTTTCGAAGGAAATCAATTTAGCATCTTCCAAAAATAATATATTTTTCCTTGCTCGAGTCTCATCTTCGACATGGTCCTTCCCTATTTTGCTTTTAGTACAGCTAGCTGTCCAATTAGATGTTATTTTTAAATTACAAAAAAGAGCAATACGGTATCTTTTTGGTCTCAGCAGAATAACACATTGCATAAGTTGTTTCAAAAATCACCAGGATGGTAACTCTTCCTCTTTATATATTTTAGAAACTGTTTGCTTAATTCGTAAATACCTACATGTTTTTCAGTAAGACCTAATCATGGCTAATCATCAGAAATTCAACCTCTGATATGTATTTACCGATCCGTCCACTGAATTAGTCAAGAAATATATATTCGGCAAAAAAATTATACAACTATCTCCATTTGCAACTTAAAGCTGCAACTTTTTTCGTAAGTTCTGAAACTGACTTCTGACTGAATCCTGACTTAGAAATCCGAGCCCAAAATGAAATGACCAGTGCAAACTTCTTTGAAAATGCCGATGCCTCTTATGCGATAGGTCACTCGATCTCCAATTAGATAGAATTTTGTAACGTGCTACATATTTATATTCCACACTGTATATGGAGTTACAGCTGGTTGCTAAAAGTTGCCAATTTGAACAGACTTGAAGCTAAGTTATTTATAACATAAAAAAAGCGAAAAAACGTATGTAATGAGAAACAGCAGATACGATTTTCTATACCTTCTAATCGACGGTATATAAGGGCAAATGAACGAATATAGTACTCCTGGCTTAAAATATACGGGATTGGAAAATCTTGGGCTCGAACAATTTGGTAAAAAAATCCTAACACAGAGAAGAATTTAACAAAATTCCTGCGATCTTAAATAGGAACATGCACTCGAAGAGTAAGATGAAGAGGACCGTTAAAGACATCAACACAGTGAGCAAAGAATCAACAAAACCAATAAACATATATGCACAAAGAGAAAAAAAAATGGATTGGAAAAGGGTTGGAAAATTGTAATCAATAATCATTATTATCTTACCCGTTTTTAATTAAAGCTTTTTTCTAATTATCACAATGAGCCACTGGTATACTACCAATCATCAGTCTTAAAATGGAAATGCTATTATATTATGAAATAAAAAGGCTGAGCTCATCTAGTCTCATCCTTTCTTCACCTTTTTGGGATAATTTCACAAATATCCAGAAAACTACGGATTATAAGGTATAAATGAACTTCTTCTTCTTCTTCTTCGTCTAGCCATTCACGTCCACATCTGAACATAAGCCTCTTCAAGTCTTCCTTTCCATTGTTTTTTATTGTACGCTACTTGTAGCCAAATATTCCCGGCAGTCTTTTCAGATCATCTGTCCATCTCATAGGAGGTCTGCCTCTGGGTCTTTTGTGTTGGTATGGTTCAGGTTAAAATTAATCTGTGCCATTTGTTTAGATCGCTCCTCAGCTACATGTCCAGCGTATTCCCATTTCAACTTTAATGATTTTTGCACCACATCGGTGACTTTGGTTTTCTGTCTTATCCATGTGTTTGTTTTCTTGTCCATAAGTGATATCCCTAGCATTGCTCTTTCCATCGCGTGTTGAGTGACTCTACGTATATTCATATTCTTTTTTGTGATTGTCCATGTTTGTGCCGCATAAGTTATTATCGGAATAATTATGCATCAAAAACTTTAGATCTAAGATGTAATTGAATTTGTTGATTTCTGAGTATATAGTTTAGTTTACCCGATGCTGCCCAAGCCTAACTTTCTTCTTCTTTTTATTTCTTCAGTTTGAATCTCTCTATTTAGTATTATATTTTTGTCCTAAGTATATATATTCTTCAACCTTTTTCTATAACTTTATCGTTTATTATTGTCACGATGTCTTCGGAGTGCATGACTTTTGTTTTGTTTAAATTCATTTTCACGTCCTATTTAGAAGATTCGGTATGTCGTTCTAAAAGCATGGTTTGCCATTTCTTGTAGGTCAGTAGCTACAGGATTATGTCATCTGCAAAATCGTAGATTACTGAGCGGTAGCGGCCATTGATGTTTATTCCCTTATATTTCCAATTTAGGTTTTTAAAACGACCTCCAAAACTAAGGGAAACAGTTTGGGTGATAAAGTATCTCCCTGTTTGACTCAGCTGTTTAATGGTACCAGGGTCGTGTGTTCATTTTCATTTAGGTAGTATGTAGCTGTAGCTTGGTTCATAGTTTCTTTTATTAAGGTAATATATCTGCTGTCTATTCTACAATTTTGCATTGCGTTTATTACGGCCGTGTGTTCTATGGTATCGAAAGCTTTTTCGTAGTCTACAATGCAGGCAACCACTGGAAACTTGTATTCGTTACATTTTTCTATTAATATTTTTGTCGGTTAACAGGTGTTCGGAAGTGAATAGCCCTTTTCTAAAAGTAAATGAACTTTACAGATAAAATTTTAATACTAATAGTTTGTTAGAATCGCAAATAAACTACTGCCAAATGGATTCGAGCTCAATAGCTTGCACGGTTTTTATACCTCGCCACACCATGATAAGTCTCCATTCACATTCACTATGATTAATGTGCCTTCATGGCCATTTTTTTGAACTTTAAAAACTTTGTAGTTTTACTACGTTTTTATATACTTTTATAATTAAATTGTTGTTAATTTTTTATATATTCCATACAACGAATAGTTTATGTAGCATTTATTACCACAGGGAAAAAATTATTCGCAAAATAATAATAAACTATAAAGTAATCACTCACAAATTACATAATTGTTTATTAGGTCAAGTGCAAAGAATTAAATCTTAAAACAAAAGAACAACGGTCGCGCAACATTGCAACTTTAACGTTCTTTTAACATCTCTTAATATTAGCAGTATTGAGTTATTTCAATATGCTACGTACTGAATAATCAAATATAGAATTAAAACCCTCAAATAAAACTGTAAATAGTAACGGTATGTAAATTATTTTAAAAAAGTAAATTTAGAATAATCCCTTTATACGGGAATTTCAATAAAAGAACCGAAGTGAAAGGTCTCAACGCGTGATATGTCCATTACATAAAAAAAACCATCAGCTCCAGAGTGACAACTACAGAGGTATAAACCTGTTAACAACTGCTTACAAAATCTTCTGTATTGTTTAATGTAGGTTTTTTCTTTAATTTTCATAGCAAAAACCGATTTCCTTAAGTAATTTTTTAACTTATCTCGGCCAAAGTGAGGAAAAATTATTGTTCTTTATTGCCTTTACTATTATATTCCAAGGTAGGAAATATCCTTGTTTAAATAAAACCGAATGAATTGTTCTCCGAAGGACGTTTCTATGTGCGTCAGTGATTTTTACTGGTTGTTTCCTTCATGTCTTTTGGCTTAGTAATTTTTTTCCTTTTTTTCATTCGCTTTAAAATCTGTAAATGGTTCTTTCACAAAATCTTGCTGTCATAAAGAGAGTGTTTGATAAAACTACATTCCCAAATCATCGCCCATCACTTAATGTCAAGAATGCTCTCTCCTGGCCGTGAGCGAATAGATATTCAGTATGCTCTCTAATCGAGCAATAATATTAAACTGAAGAAGGACGTTTCTGTTAAAGGCATGGTTATGAGGGGGTGTACGTACACAGAGAGGGTTAGTATCACCCACTTCTCTGGAACATAGCTCTAGACCACCCTGATTGACCGCTAAGCAGCAACGGGTTTTACACAATAGCCTATGCAGGACGACATTGCTGTCCTGAAAAGCTGTGTAAGTTTAAGATCACACTATATGGGAGATTACAAGTTGCTCTCCGGATAATGAAACATGGTGCAAGGAGAATTCATTGTCTATTAAACTCCTAAAAGGACAAAGATGGTCCTCTTCTCCAGAAAAGAAGAAAACGGTCACTGTCTAACTTTTTGACGAGGTGAAAGACTTGATTTTACCCTTGACAAGGAAGTTAATCTTGAACTCCCAGTTAGATGGTAGAGCTAAAAGAGCATATATTGCCCTATAAGCAGTGTCGACGAATGGTCAGACGCACCTAGGGTGATCGCCTGGATCTACACTGCTTTCATTAAGCCAATGCTAACTTACGAAACTATTGCTTGGGAGCCAAAAGTGCTACAGGCAACAGCGACTAAAAAACTAAATCATATTTAGGGATGGCTTGCATGGAATAAAGCAAGTGCCATGAAAAACCAACACCAACTGCTGCAATGCGAGATCAATGGTCATTCGGCTAATACCCCTTACGACATATATGTCAAGAGGTAGTGACAATGATGTGATGGGAACAATTGAGAACTCGTTTTTGGTAAGAAGAGCGCAACATCTGCTACAGACAGGCTGCGACTCAACTAAACGAAGATTTGGTCTTTGACAAACCCTACAAAATCGAAACAAGACAGTATACGGCAGTCAAACGTGGCAAATGCGTATTGTATATACACCGATGGCTTCAAAATTAAAGAATGCTCAGGATGCGGATATACTCTTGTTAACTGAACCTAGTTCAGACAGAACTTGCTGTATCTTCATAGTGAAAAAGAGATAAACCAAAAGGTATAGCTAGGAAAATTGTAATAATCTTCACAGTAGCAGACAAGAACTACTAACCATGAATAGACCACGTGTCACATCAGGGTTACTAAAGAGATGTCACGAGTCACTAACTCAGTTTCGGATAGTAATCACATTATCCTTTGGTGGGTTAAAGGATACAATAGTAATAAAGGCAACCGCATTGCTGACTAATTAGCTAGGAAGCGGCAGGCTAAGACTCTTACCTTGGGATCTTTCTGGTTGGTCAACTACAACAATCTCGGAAATTGCCAAATATCCCTTCTAACGCAAACCGTGAAAATATTGAAAGAAGGGCAAGGATGTAACACTTGCAGAGTAACACTAAGTAACCTAAAAGAGTCAGCATCAAAGATGTTCTTCGACAATTACCCGGAAAAACCACGCTTAACAGTTGGTTTTTTTAACTGATCATTGTCAACTAAGCAAATATCTCCACACAATGGGGCTAGTAAATACCCTCTATGCAGGAAGTGATGAACGAGAAACGAAACTATAGAGCAAATCCCATGTGACTGCCTCGGAGTTAACGTTATACAGAGTACGCGTTCGCCAAGCCTGCCCACACCTGCCCACATAAGGCAGATGTCCCCTGATGATTTCTCCACCTTCCTAGAAATAACAGGATGAGCAAGGAGCTAGGGACGACCGCTCCTTGGAAGGATGCCACATGGTTCAATTCTAGTCTAAGTGTTGTGGGACTTAACTCGCCTCTCCTACTCTACAGATACAGAACACCTGTCATACCGGGTACATAGTCACTACATTATTACCGTTTTTAAAGGTTTTTGATGAACAAGGGTGTCATGACATTTAACACAATAGTTTTTCTCTTAGAAAATACGAGAATACTTGGTATCCGTCGAAAATATAATTGAAAAGAACAGATCTGCGATCAATATGAAGATGGAGAAGAATGTATGCTGTCTTCGGATCAAATGGCGTTTCGTCCAAAACTAATAAAGATTGTTACTTATAAATAGGGCAAATTAATAATAAAAACTATATTTTTTCTTATCTTGTGTTATTTTTAACTTTATTTATTGAGTAACAGTTTTCTCATATGCTGAAAAATGTAACAAATAAAAAAATTGCGATTTGAAAGTCTACTCACAAATAATTAAATATTAAAATAATAAAGTTATTAACGGATGAGATTCTGGAATTAAATCGAAACTGACATAGTTTTATTTCTGTTTTTCAAGACAAAATGATGGCTGAACAAATACTGGCCTAGTGTGTGACCGTGAACGGTCAGTAAAGCAATAAGAAGAGGCTGTAGTGCTCAGCAACAGCAACGAACACCAAACCCTATCCTTCCGTCCAATTGTAGCCCGATCCGTCGAAACAACCTTAACCTAGGAGTGTATGCTCAGATCGATTATTCAAAGTGAGTACCCGGTTGCTGCATGCAATACCTACTTTGTGCTGAACTGTTATTATCGTTTTGTTGTACTATCGCAATACTTGGCGAATTCCTGGGTGGGCAGAGGCACGGTACTAAAAGGTTTTTATCGGTCTCATCAAATTTAAGATCATTGCTTTTAATAATAACTTTAAACGTTTATTAGCTCGTTTAATTAGCGTATAATAGATCTTTACTATAATAGTAAAGATGTACTCATTTTATCTATTATCTGGGCTTTGGTTGATAATAAATTTGTCTTGACCAAGCCTTAAAAAGAAAAAAAAACTTTATAGATCCTTGTAAAGTGCAGAAATTTTGCAAGAGAAAATAATGAGTCGTAATTTATTATTTTTATATATATGGTTGTATACTTTCTCCTCTTCTATTTGATATATCCTGAGAAAAGTTGGAAAGACTGTAAAGCAATTGGTACAATTAAATTGGTAAAGCAAAAGTAATATGTAAAGCTGATGTAGATCTTGCAATCGCAGAATATGTAGATCTTGCAATCTGTATTAAACGCTATAATCAGGGATTGTTGCAAATCGGGACTAAAATAACTACAAGAAGGTACTGGCCATCACATGTTATCTATGTCACCAGTATTAGTTTTAATACCTAGCCACAAGCACTTTTGAGACCATGCTCTCCTTAGGGTTTTCTTATTTTTTCGCTTTCGCAGCCACTTCTTCTTTCAAGCTCGGATTGATTATGCTATTCTTTCCAACGAACTTGATTTGTCTTACAGTCAACTCCCGTTTATCCGCTAACGGATTATCTGCGGAGCGGAATATCCACGGACTAAGTAGAAGCTTTTTTTAATACCAATGAAATCTATTATTTTATAAACCTGGATATATGTATTATCATTACTATATAAATATAATACAAAAATATATCATTTTAAAGACAATTGTAGTTTGTTCTCAATGAACATATTATTATAAGCAGAATTATAATATTCTATTATATGCAAGTAAAGTAACCAACAATGACGACTGACTAATTTTATTATTTCTTTGTTATTAAAATATAACCATACCTTTCTCGTGTTTTAATAAGACGATAAGTTTGTTTGTCTGCTGTATAGTGAAACAAAGACCCTTAACCTATGACTGCCGGAGAGTGATGGAATGGGGCTGTTAACTTGCTCTTGTGAGTTCGCAGTTCTTTTAGTTTTCCTTTTTTGTGAGGTAGTGTTTTATTTTGAGATACAGTGCATTTTTTATTGTTTTGTTTTAGCTTAGGAGAAGCTTTAGTAAAAGAAAATATTACCAGGCGATATAATGAGGGAGTACGATTGAGTAAGACGTAGAAGAAGTACATGCAAGATGTCGTTCCAGAGTTGGCGCTGGTGAATAAGCAAATGGAAGCAGCCTTTGAACGATCTTCAAGTGGACGTTGCTACTTATGTAGTCGAAATAAAGATCGTAAATCAAGGCAATTATGTAAGCAGTGTAAAAATTTTTTATCGTGCAGAACACCATATGAAGAAGTAATTTGCACCCAATGCCAAGAAACTTCAGGACTAGTTTTCGGTCTTAAGATTTTATTTTTTTTTTATTCCTTCAATTATTTAATTAAATGATGAAAATTATTTTTGTGTCGATATACTCTTTGATTAAATATAGGCATTTTTTTCTTGGGGTACAAATGGAACTCACCTGGGAGTCCACGTAATTTTCACGAGTGCGTAAGACGAAGGTTAAAGTGAGCTCACGAACGCAGTTCCTTTCTTCAAATAATATGAGCTACGAACAAATCTGATATACTGCAAACCAGACGTAACGGGCCTGTTGTGGAAATGTATATCCGATTAGGATGCTAGCTTGTCGCAAGTGAAGGTAAGCAGGATCCAATAAACTCCAGCAAAGAACGGATCACGATTATGTCTTGCAGCAACGCTACAGGAAGTCAGAAACTGAAGATGACGGTGATTGGGAAGGCAAAAAAACTAGATCTTTTATTGGCACTAGCTAGAGCATAAAAACTACCTGTTAATTACTCTCCACCAAAGGAAAGAATAAATGGATAAAAAATATTTTAAGAGTGGTTCGAAGTCAAATTTGTACCAGAAGTCAAAAAACATTTAAAAGCAAACAATTTGCCACAAAAAGCTGTCTTGTTAGTTGACAACGCCTCCTCACATCCTAAACACATATGCTTAAGTCTGGTGACGGAAAAATATTTGCCAAATTTTTGCGTCCAAACGCGAGGCGTTAGTTCAACCTATGGACCAAGGCGTCATGGCATCTAGGAAGAATACTGTAGAACAACGATACTTCGCTCAAAAATTGAAGAAGGATATGACTTAAAAACAGTTTTGTAAGTCATTCACTATTCTCGACTCTATTTACGAAATCGCATCTGCGTGGGAATCTGTAAAGTCTTGAATAATTGTGGAAGTCATGGAGAAAACTATTACCCCCAACCTTAAAAATTGTATCGAACTAGCAGTTGGAGAATATAGAAATAAACTGCCTATCCTTACAAGTTTAATAAACTTAGTTCCTGGGAGAGAGAATGTGGGAGTAGCAAACCTGCAGGAGTGGTTAGACTACGACTTATCGACCCGGATTTAAGTATTTAACGGATGAAGGCATCCTAAAAAATCACAACGAGCAAACGAGGAAAGTGATGAGAAGAAGAGGAGCTTGTACCTGGTAGACGACTGACTCACGAAACAGCCTTGTACCACGCAAATAAACTTCCAGAATTCCTAGAGTACCAGAACGGCGTGCAACTCGCTGAAAAACTGATGCTGCTTAAGTGCAATGTAGAATAAAAGAAACACGTTTTTCACTCAAAGAAGCAGAAACAAGTGGACAGAAACTTTCAAAAAGTGTAAAAATGTAAGTAAAATTGAAAATTGTAAATCAAAGCTTTAGGTAAACTTATACGCGATTTTCGTTAACCGCCACAACCATTCCACTCAACCGCATGAAGAAACGTGAGTTGACAGTGTGGTTTTTATTTATATTTTACTAGCGTACTATCCTGCTGTAGTTTTCTTTAGTTGAGTTTATTAGTGTTTTTTAACTGTATAATAAATCAATCAAAAAGTATACATTGCAAAAATGTATCGTTAAAAACCTGATAGGCTAAAAGGAACGGGATCTTAGAAATTTGTTCTTAATACATCGGGAAAAATTTATTGGTCTTTAAAGTCTCATGGTGCACAACCAAATAGGATAAAAACTGCAGCAGCATAGTAGCTACCATGCAAAACTCAATAGCTGCCTGAAACTACAAGTTTGATTCTTGGCATCTCCGCCTACTTGAGATACTATCATTCACGCATCTGAGACCACGTCAAAAAATTATCTATCAACTACATGAAGGCATAAGTATAAATTTTAAATTGTTTGTAAAGCTACTAGCGCGGATTGGCTTTGGTGATATTAAATTTCTTTTTTTTTTAATGCACAATAAATATGATTTGGTTAATATTCAGTGTATTTGTACCAACCAAACTCATTTCTCATATTTGCAAGTAAGATGAAATGTTCTTACACCTGGGAGACTCAGCTAAGATAGCAAAAAACAATTGGGTCCCCAAGAAGGTTAAGTTTTATTGTAACACACTTGGCGCTTAACGTGGTGCTTTGGCGCTACGTAGGGTATTATTATTTTTATTGGGAATAAGATACATTTTTACTCAAAATAGTTTTATTTGACGTTTTTATTTCCACTTCGAAAATTGTTCTCAAAAATACAAAACATTTTTCTTCTTCTTCGTGCGCTCTCATCTCTTAAGGCCATTGGCCATCATTATGGTTTATTTTACTCTGTCTGCTGGAGTTCTGAAGAGATTTATTGTTGTTTTTCTACTCCATTACTTTAAATTTTTCGACCAGGAGACTGTGTCGTCTCAGGGTCCTTTTTTCTCTTGTAATTTTCCTTGTATAACCAATCGCATCAACGCATATTTTTTATTTCTTAGTATGTGACCAAACTAGCTTATTTTTAATTTCTTCATAATGTTGAGAATTTCTTTTTCTTTTTTCATCTTTCATTTTGTTTATGTGTTACGTGTTGTGTCCATGATATTTGCCACATTGCTTCGATAACATCAGATCTCAAAAGCTGGCAAGTCATTTTTTCAATTGCTTCAACTCTATATAAAAAGGTAGAAAATACGTAGCATCTCAATACTCTAGTTCTAATTTCTATTAATAAAACAGTAATAAACTAAACCATTTTTTTGTTGTTACTCGATAAACATCTTCATATATGTTGATTTTATCTGGCTCAATAATTAATATTGTTTAATCTGACTAACTTTTTAATTCCTTTGTTTATTTTTAAGAATATATTTAATATTGCAAACCTTATGTATTTAATTGTTTTCTTTCATTGTTATACATTCACACAAAAGCGCGATATATTATATGTTTTAACTTTGTACGTACAAATCGTTAAATAGCCAATGGCTTGCCAAGTAAGCAAACTTGGTAACCTAAGAAGGTACTACGGAACGAAGTTGTTAATTTTATCTTCAGCTTTCGTGATGGTGACAAACGACGGTACCATTCGCAAACAAGCTTTTTGTGTGCTTTTATGGCAGAATCTAGCCTTCATTTTGTAGATTACCAAGAAAAGTTGTGCAGTAACGAATTGAGTAGCCACTTAAGTCTCCGTGGGTTACCTAAATCCTATAGAACATTATTCAAACGTAAGCGACTTGTGCGTAAGACGTGCATTTTTTTTTGTTTAAAATTTATTCGTTTCGTTTCATTTAAAAGTTTATTCGTTTTCATATTTCCTGCCGTTCTTTTTAATCATATATGTTTTAATTGTCAATATTAATGAATCAGATAAAATTAAATGATTAGAAGGATTTTTTATCAAGTAATAAAAACAAAATTTGTTTAATTTCCGAAGTAGAAATCTAAGCGTCAAAATACTAATTTTAAAAATAAAATTGTGGCTTATTTCTAATAAAAATAGTAAATTGCATTAAGATGACACAAGGACATTTTTTAATAGATAAAGACTCTGAGATAGCGCGCG